>NC_062278.1:159990024-160290667 GCF_902655055.1 Lutra lutra
ATATATAGGACATTACATCCAATAACTTTAGAATATACATTCTTCTCAAATGTAAATGAAACACATCAAAATAGATTATATGTTGAGTCATAATGTAAATTCAACAAATCTCAAAGAATTGAAATCATCTAGAGTATGTTCTCTGACCATAGTGGAACTAAACTAGAAATCAAGAAAAACAAATATTAAGCTACATACTTCTAAATCCTTGGATCAAAAAACTTATCACAGTGGAAATCAAAGCATTTCAAATAAACAATAATGAAAGTATGGCATATCAAAATTTGTGGGATGGTGTTTAGAGGGAAATGCTTTAAATGCATGCATTAGAAAAGAAGGGATGAGAGTCAGTGATCAAAAGTTCCATCTCAAGTAACTGGAAAAACACAGCAGGTTCAGAGAAACTATAATGAAGAAATTGATGAAGATAAGAGCATAGATTAATGAAATAGAGAAATCAACAAAGATAATTTTTATTACTAAAATTGATAACTCTGTAGCTTGACTGATCAAGGGGAAAAAAGCAAAACAAAACAGAAAAATTCCCAAAAAGGGACATTACCAATTTTTAAAAGTATTATGGACATAGTTACAGAATGCATTTGACAACTGTATGAAATTAGATTAAATGGGAAAATCCCTTGAAAAAAACACTTTTAAAAACCAGAAGAAATTAAAAATCTGGAGTTACCTGTTACTACACTTGACGTTAGTCAAAAGGCCAAGAAACATTGAAAAGTTATCTATTAAATAGAATTTATTAATAAAATTTTCCTGCAGAGAACAAGCCCAGAAAGCTTTTCTTTAAATTTTTCCAAAAATTTAAGGAAGAAATGATACCAATCTTACAGAGACTTTTTCAAAGTATAGGAGCAGTTTTATGAGGTCAGCATAACCCTAACCCTACCAAACTGAATGAGGATGTTGTAAGAAGGGAAAATTACAGGTCAATATTTGTCTTGAGCATAGATGTAAAAATCCTGAATAAAACTAGCAAGTCAAATCCAGCAATATATAAAAAGCCTAATAATTATAACCAGTGGGTTTATTTTAGGAACACAGGATTTGTTTGTATATTTGAAAATCAGTCAGTGTAATTAAGCACAATAATCTGATTTTCCATTTTTGGAAACTAGAGAAAGAGGATCAGTAGAAGTCTAAAGCAAGCAAAAGAAAGGACCTAATAAAAAATGGAGCAGGGGCACCTGGATGGCTCAGTGGATTAAGCCTCTGCCTTCAGCCCAGGTCATGATCCCGGGGTCCTCGGATCAAGCCCCACATCGGGCTCTCTGCTCAGTGGGGAGCCTGCTTCCCCATTTCTCTCTGCCTGCCTCTCTGCCTACTAAAAAAAAATGGAATAGAACTCAATGAAATTGAAAACAGTAGATGAAATCAATGAAACCAAAATTGGTTCTTTGGAAAGATCAATAAAATTGACAAGCCTCTGGCCAGATTAACCAAGAATGAAAGAAAACACAAATTGCTAGTAACAGAAATGGAAGCGGGATCATCACTACTAATCTCATGAACATTAAAAGGATAATAAAGGAATATTATGAACTCCTCTATGTCCACAAATTTGATCACTTAAATGGACCAGTTCTTCATAAGACAAAAATACTAACTCCTGCACAAGTGAAATAGATATACTTAATGGACATATATCTATTAAATATTTTGAATTGATGATTAATAACCTTCCCAAACCAAAAGCACCAGAACCAGATGGTTTCATTGGTCAGTTCTATAACATTTAAAAAAGAAATACCAATTTTTAAAAATATTTTATCTATTTATTTGAGTGGTGAAGAGCTTGAGTAGGTGGAAGAGGAGCAGAAGGAGAGGGACAAGCAGACTTTCTGGTTGGGGAGCCTGATTCAGGACTTGATCTCGTGACCCTGAGATCATGACCTGAGCTGAAGTCAGACACTTAACCAACTGAGCCACCTAGGTTCCCTGAAATGATACCAATTCTTTATGCCATCCAGAAAATAGAAGCAGGAGACTTCCTAGGTCATTCTGTGAAGATAGCATTACCCTCATACCAAAACCAGATAAAGACATTATAGAAAGGAAAAACTACAGAGTAATATATCTTGTGAACATAGATGCAAAGTCTTCAACAAAATATTAGTGCATAAACAATCTTGGAAAGCTGAAAAAATTTTTAAAAAATCAAACTATGCATAAAAAGAATTATACACCACAACCAAGTGGGATTTATTTCAGGTATGCAAGTATGCTTCATTCCAAAATTGAGGTAATCCATCACATCAGTTGTTTAAAAAAGAAAAAATTATATGGTCATTTGTAGATGCAGAAAAAGCATTTGACAAATACTAATGCCCATCATGACAAACTCTCATCAGACCAAGAATAGAGGGGAACTTCCTCAACTTGATCAAGAATATCTACAAAAAAACAGGCTGCCTGGCTGGCTCAGTCAGTAGAGCATGTGACTTTTTATCTTGAGTTCATGAGTTCAAGCCCCAGGTTGGGCATAGAGCTTATGGAAGGAAGGAAGGAAGGAAAACAAAAGGAAAAGGGGAGAAAAGGAAAGGAAGAAAGAAAACAAAGAGGAAAAACAACAAAAAACCTTCAGCTAACACTATACTTAATAGCTGAGAAACTCAATTTTTTTTCCCCCAAGATCAGAAATAAGAAAAGGGTGGCCACTCTTACTGCTCCTATTTATCATAGTACTGAAGTCCTAGCTAATGCAATTAAATAAGAAAAGGAGGCGGGGAGGTATACACTGAGAAGGAAGAAATCAAATTAGTCTTGTTTGTAGATAAAATGATTGTGTATGGAGAAAATCCCAAAGAAGTGACAAAACATTTCTGTAACTAATAAGTAATTACAGCAAGTTTTTAGGATACAATGTTAATATATAAAAGACCATTGCTTTCCTATATACCATTAGTGAACAACTAGAAATTGAAATGAGAAGCAATACTATTTACATTAGCATAAAAATGAAATACTTAGGTATAAATCTAGGATAATTTGTATAGGATCTATATGATGAAAACTCCAAACGCCAATGAAAAAAGTCAAAATCAAAATAAATAGATGACATATATCCCTGGATAGGAAGACCCAGTGTTGTTAAAATGTTCATTCTTCTCAAGTTGATCTGTAGAATCAAACACAATCCCAGTCAAAATACCACCAAGTTACTTTGCGGATAGCAACAAGCTCATCCTAAAGTTTATATGGAAAGTTAGAAGACTCAGAAAAGCCAGTATAATACTAAGGAAGATCAAAACTGGAGGGCTGACACTACTTGACTTAAAGACTTACTGTAATGCTACAGTAATCAGGACAATATAATTTTGCTGAAAGAATAAACAAATAGATCAGTGTAACACAATAAAGACTGCAGAAATACAGCCACACAAAGTCAACTGATCTTTGACAAAAGAATTTTAATTTTTTTAAGATTTTATTTATTTGACAGAGATCACAAGTAGGCAGAGAGGCAGGCAGAGAGAGAGAGACAGAAGGAAGCAGGCTCCCTGCTGAGCTGAGAGCCTAATGCGGAGCTCAATCCCAGGACCCAGAGATCATGACCTGAGCCAAAGACAGAGGCTTTACCCCACTGAGCCACCCAGATGCCCCAAGGAGTTTTTATTTAAATAAATAAATAAATTTATTTATTTATTCATTCATTCATTCATTCATTTATTTATTTGAGAGAGAGAGCCAGCAAGCAAGCATGCATGACTGGGCGAGGGGGAGAGGAAAAGAGGGAGAGAGACTCCAGCAGACTCCCCCCTGAGTGCAGAGCCTGACATGGGGCTCGATCCCAGGACACTGAAATCATAATCTGAGCCGAAATCAAGAGTCGGTTGCTTCACTGAGCCACCCAGGCACCCCAGGAGAAAAAGCAATTTAATGGAGAAACTATCTTTTTCACCAAATGGTGTTGCAACAATTGGACATCTATATGCAGAGGCAGAATGTAAACACAGACCTCACACCTTTCACAGAAATCAACTTAAAATGGATCATAGACCTGTATGGCAAATGCAAAACAATAAAACTTCTGAAAAAACCATAGAAGAAAAATGTAGGTGACCTTGGGATTGGCAGTGAATTTTTAAATACAATACCAAAAGCATGATCTATCGAAGAGAAAATTGGTAAGTTGGATTTATTAAAATTAAAAACTACTTCTTGGGAAAGATAATGTTAAGAGAATGAAAAGACAAACCACAGACTTGGAGAATATATTTTTCAAAGTCATATATGATAAAGGACTGATGTCCAAAATACACAAAGAACTCTTAAAATCTGATAAGAAAACAAATGAATCAAAAAGAGGCAAAATAGATGTGCCTGGATGGTTCAGTCAGTTAAGTGTCTGCCTTCAACTGAGGTCATGATCCCAGGGTCCTGGGATCAAGCCCCACATCAGTTCTTTTCTCAGCGGGAGCCTGCTTCTCCCTCTCCCTGTTACTCCCTCTGCTTGTACTCTTCTTTTGTCTCTGCCAAGTAAATAAAGTCTTTTTTTTTTTTTTTTAATGGTCAAGGGGCACCTGGGTGGCTCAGTTGGTTGAGTGGCTGTCTTCGGCTCAGGTCATGATCACAGGGTCCTAGGATCAAGCCCCATGTCCAGCTCCTTGCTCAGCAGGGAGCCTGCTTCTCCCTCTCCTTCTCCCTGCTACTCTGCCTGCTTGTGCTCTCTCTCTCTGTCAAATAAATAAAATTTATTTTAAAAAATGGACAGAATATTTAGATATTTCACCAAAGAAGACATACACATGACAGTAAACATATGAAAAGATGCTTAGTATCATGTCTTTAAGGAATTAAAAACTGAACGAGATATCACTGTACACCTCTTTAGAATGGCCTAAATGTAAAAACCTAACAATACCAAATGTTGACAAGATTCAGAACAACAGGAACTCTCATTCATTGCTGGTGGAGCTTCAAAATGGTAGAGGCACTTTGGGAGACAATTTGGCAGTTTCTTACAAAGCTAAACATAAGGTTACATGATCTAGCAATTCTAGGTATTTATCCAACTGAGTAGAAAACATACCTACACAAAAACCTGCATACAAATGTGTATAGCAGAATCATTCATAATCACCCAAAACTGAAAGCAAGTAAGATGACCTTAAATAGATGAATGGATAAACTGGTACATCAGTTTCAATATTAATATTAATATTTCAATATTAATGTAACATTAAAAAAATAACGAGCTGTCTTCCCACTAAAAGACAAAGAAAAACTTTAAGTGAAGGATGCCTATCTGAATGGGCTCATACTATATGATTCTAGTAATTACATTATGAAAAAGGCAAAACTGTGGAAACATTAAAAAGATTGATGGTTAACAGGGCTTCATCTGAAGGAGGAAAGTGGTGAACAGGTTATCAGTTCAAGCCCCACTTGGGTGTAGAGCTTACTTTAAAAAAAAAAAACACACAGGAAATGACATTTAAAAATTCCATTTTAATAGTAACACATCAAATAACCGGCGCAGGGGAATCTAAAGATGAAGAGAGTATCTATATGGAAAACTACAAAAATTACTATGAGAAATTAAAGACATCCTAAATAAATAATGGAATATATCATGTTTCTGGATTGGAAGACTTAATATTATAAAGGTTTCAATTTTCCTCAAAGTTTCTATAAATGCAGTGTAATCCCAGTTAAAATTCCGTAAAGTTTTCCTGTGAAAATTGACATGCTGATTCTAAAAGGGAAGAGGAATTCTAAGAACCAAGAATAGCCAAGGTAATCTTAAAGAACAAAGTTGAAAGACTTAACATTACCAGACCTCAAGACTTATAAAGCTTCATAATTAAAACAGTCTTATTGGCACAAAGGTAGACAAACAGACCAGTGGAATAGAATACGAAGTTCAGAAGTATATCCACTCCTATATATCCCTTTATATATT
Source organism: Lutra lutra (assembly GCF_902655055.1). Taxonomy (NCBI): domain Eukaryota; kingdom Metazoa; phylum Chordata; class Mammalia; order Carnivora; family Mustelidae; genus Lutra; species Lutra lutra. The sequence goes on from NC_062278.1 coordinate 159,995,948, forward strand.
TGCTGATAAACAAGTTGCCTTTGCAGTGCTTTCCTAATGAAGGGTGAAGTTATCACATTTGAGGTAGGAAGCAATTTCCAGGGGGAAAAAAAAATGCTTGGAAAGGCTGGAACTCAATTTACCATGACTCTTAACTCCTCTAGCTATCTGTCTCTATTGCCACTGTCCCACACTGTTATTCAAGTCATTTATTTTATTCACTGAAACATGATTTCAGGAATTTGGCTTAGGCTGCAGTTTGGTAGTTTGGAGTCCTATCATGCCTATTTAATTTGTGCAAATTCAACTACATATATTTATGGGATGATGGGAAGAGGGAAAATAAACATTAAAGGCAATCTCCTTTTTCATTCAGTAACCATAAAATTTGGTAGTAAGCTTGAGATGAGTAATGTGAATTTTTGCTCCAGCTGTTGGTTCTCATGTGTGGCTGGATATGTGAGCATTTTGCTTCAGTTAGTGTGATCCTAGCTTTCAAAGATAGGTGTTTTCCATACAGCATGCTTACAAAGCAAAATTACTTCATCAGCTGTTCAGTTGAAAAAAAATAGCATCTAGTCCAGTCTTGAGGTGAAAACAGTTGAGTTTAACTTTCTAAGGCTGTATATGTAGTGGTCATAGACTTGGGCTCTCAAGCCCGACTAACTGGTTTCAAACCCTAGCTCTATTCTTACTATCTGTGTGGCCTGGGCAGGTTACTTAACCTTTCTGTGCTCCATTTCATTCTCTGAAAAAGAGATAATAAACAATGTTGAGACAGTTAAATGACTAACATAAATTGTGGCTAGCACATAGTAAATGCATAATCAAAGTTAGCATTTTTAAATATCAGTGTAATTGTTCTTATGAAGAGGTGATAGAATGTGGTCTCCAAGGTGGTACAGTCTTAAGGGATTTTCAAGGGAAACTAGGCTAACTCCTTTTTCACCTAGGCTTTTACTTTAGAACCCAGCCCCAGCATATTCTACCATATGCATTTCTCTCTCCGGTCCTTGGTCTTTTAGAGAGCTAGTGATGAGTTGTGGCTCATAGAATGGTCATATGGCACAGAACATGGATGTTTGAGGCAGAAAGGCGTGCGGGTGGGGCAAGATGTATGTCCATAGAGGCAGTGTAGGTTTGCAGGCACCCTGAAACATGTTTAGCATATACTTTAGTGCGTATTTTTAGCCACCAACATTTTTCTATATACAAAGTTCCATTGCATCTTTTAAGGTCAGTATAGCCCTTATGTTTCTATTCTTTACTTTTCAGTAGAAAGTGATTGGAGCCTGTATTATAGAATGGCACCTGTAGCATCACTAGCCCTGTGGTAATGCTTGTGTATGCATTATTGTAGGGTACAATGCTCTGGGGTTTTATGGATCTGCTATTGTTCCCTGAGCCCATGGATTTTCAACTGACCATTGATTGTTATCTTTGGAGAATTTTTTTTAAATTTTTTTAAAATGATTTTATTTATTTATTTGTGAGAGAGCATGAGAGGAGAGAGAGATCAGCGGGAGAAGCAGACTCCCCGCCAAGCAAGGAGTCCGATGTGGGACTCGATCCCAGGACTCCAGGATCACGACCTGAGCCGAAGGCAGTTGCTTAACCAACTGAGCCACCCAGGCGCCCCATCTTTGGAGAATTTTGAAGAACTTTATAGGTGGCTGTTTGCCATCTTACCTTTTCCCCCTTCTACACAGAGACACAAACTCTCATATTTATCTCCCAGAACTATGAGAATTGAGATCCTATTATTGTCCCTGACCTCATCCTCATAAACCTCTCTTCTCTCAGAAAAGCTGCTCTTTGTTTGCAGCTGTTACCGCACAGGGCTGAGACACACACAGGTATTTGCCACAGTGCTATCGTCAGCAACTCCTCTCCACCGCCCGTGTTGGGACTTCACTCAGTCCCCTGACATACTGACAGCTACTGCTCCCTCCAGGGGCTCTACTAGGTTTTTGTTTACTTCTCTGATTTTTCTTTTCCTCATCTTTCCCCTTCTGTGGTTCTTGGCTTTTGCTCAGCAAAAACTGGTCACTATAGAACTTGCCAATGAATGGACTCCATCTTTCTGCTCTGTGAACAAATACATCAAAGCCAAATGGGTTTTATCATTGAGTCTTTCTTGGCTGTGTTATTTGAGGCTCAGACATCTGAACCTCTTTGGTACATCTGTTAACAGAAGAGGAGTTTGTACCGTGTGCTAGGGACATTAGAATTAGAAGGATTTAGCTCTCCCCAGGCTTAGTGTCTAGGAGATTAGAGAGTTGGTTTTTTAATAGAATAAATTATGATCTACTGTCCCACGTCCATGTCATAGAACAAGTGACATAAAAGTTTAACAGGTTCTTTTTTAAGAAGATTTATGTAGTGAGTCTAAAACAGCTTTGGAACATGTGAACATTTGATATTTCACAGTAGTGTTGCAGAATTATAGTGAGCTTGTGTATTTCAAATTGAGGAATCTTGAAAAAAACTTATATCAGGATGGTGCATTAGATTTTATCTTTCAAGTTGTAAATATCCTAAAATGTTAATACCATCTCATTTTTTTTGTTTTTCCCCTTTCTTCCTAGAATATTTTCCTTCTTGGATATAGTAACTTTGTGCCGATGTGCACAGATTTCCAAGGTAGAGTATTAACCAGATTTTTATCAATCAATAAATACTGAGTTTTATTAGAATGAGTTTTAGTTTTAGTTCAAACAAGCAGTTAACTTTTTTAAATTTAATGTTTTTAAGAAAGTGCACATGTGTGTCTGTGCGCTAGTGGGGGGAGGGGCAGTGGAAGTGGGAGAGAGAGGGAGAGTGAGACTCTTAAGTAGGCTCCAGATCTAGCGCAGAGCCAATGCGGGGCTCAGTCCCACGACCCCAAGCTCATGACCTGAGCCAAAATCAAGAGTTGGATGCTTAACCAACTGAGCCACCTAGGTGTCCCAAGCAGTTAACTTTAAATGTCATCTTTTACATTTAATATAACATGGTGTTATCATAATTCCATATTTGATTGTCCACTTAATGTATATCAAGAATAAAAGTTTGGAAATACAGAGGTTGAATCAGGACTTCCATTAACAGTCTCAGTGTATCTCTTTCACTCCCATCTCTCCTCCTCTGCCTCCCGCCCCTAGGCCTGGAACATCCTAGCCCTGGATGGAAGCAACTGGCAAAGAATAGACCTTTTTAACTTTCAAACAGATGTAGAGGTAAGTTAGCTTTCTTTTAGACAACAGACTTTATAAAAGATAAGTAAACTGGTCACTCTTTCCTGCCTTCTTCTTTTGCTGCATTTAGATTTAATTTTTTTTAAAATATTTTATTTATTTATTTGACACAGAGAGAAAGATCACAAGCAGGCAGAAAGGCAGGCAGAGAGAGAGGGGGAAGCAGGCTCCCCGCTGAGCAGAGAGCCTGATGCGGGGCTCAATCCCAGGACCCTGAGATCATGACCCGAGCTGAAGCAGAGGCTTAACCCACTGAGCCACGCAAGCACCCCTAGATTTAATATTAAGATATCAGGATGTAGGCGAGAAGGAAAAAAACCTAGAAGGTATCTATGTACATCAAGACCAAAATTCTGCATGTATTTTGCTTTGGCTCTGTATCAGTAACAAACTACTTTCCCTCCTTGTTCAAGTCTATAGCCTTGGTATTGCCACTTAGCTTTTTAAAGCCCCGAACCTGCATCATTAACACCCAGTTCAGAGATTTAATCTTAGCAGACTCCTGACAAATATTTATTGATCTGAAAGATCCACTGAGAATTCTAATTCAGCATCAAAAATGGAGAAATGGCAGAAGAATGGGTCGAGGAGTGAAGATGGAGACCTGAGATATCACTGCAGCTCAGCCACTTAAGCCATATAATCTCTCAGTTCTTCAGTTTTATTGTCTATAAAATAAAGAGGCAAAAAAAAATCCTCAAAGCCTTTATAATTCTAGGATTTTCATGTATTTATCTGGAAATATGTGAATATCCCTGACCAAATGAGAAAAGTTTATTTTAAAACAACTTTTAGATTAAATATCAACTTATAATGAAAAAGAAAGAGGAAAGTAATCTTCATTGCACACAATATTTATCTAGACTGGGACACCTGGGTGGCTCAGTCCATTAAGCCTCCTGCCTTTGGCTCAGGTCATGATCCAGGGTCCTGGGATCGAGACCCACACCGGGCTCCCTGCTCTGTGGGAAGCCTGCTTCTCTCTCTGCCTCTGCCTGCCACTCTGCCTGCTTGTGCTCTCTCTCTCTCTGACAAATAAATAAATTTTTTAAAAAAATAATAATTATCTAGACTACTGCGTTAAGGGTGTGCAGATTCTGAAGTTTATCTGCCCAACATTGGGAGAACCTTATTCATTTCTAGTTTAGCCAATTCAGTTGTAGTCATGGAGTTGTATTTTAATCCAGTTCCTCATATAGCATTTTCATCAAGTGTTTCTACCAAAGTGTATGTTTTGTGTCTTTTTTTAGTGGATAAGGAAATAATCATGCCTAAGAGTGAGATGAGCCCAAACAATTTCCTCTGAGTTATTTAACCTCGTGTTACCTGAGAAGAGCTAACGATCAGTTGTGGAGGCCCTTCCCCTCTTTCTCTAGGTTACTAGCTGGAGAGTGTCTGATCCCATATCAAACCAGTGGAGCAGAGCACCTGCAGCAAGTGGGGCTGAGCACAGAGTTTCCCACTGTGGGTTTCCTCTCATGTTGTGGTGTTTTGAATTGGGAAGGGTCAGGGACCTCAGGGCTTCACACCCAGCCTGAATACATAAGTGCTCAGTTGCTGTTTTGGACTGTGGTCCCTGGATTAGGAGTTCTGTAATGCTCTTTCCAGGCTTAATAGCAGTGATTCCACAGTGCCCCACCCAAACATGCTGACCTTCGATTCTTCTTCAAACTGATAATCTCTAGATCTTTGTTCATTGTGTTTACTTAGTGATGCTGAGAAGCACATTAAATTCCAAAAATTGTGGTCATTTCTGCTCACCAAAGGAAAGTCATTGTTTTTTAAAATTCTTGCAAATTATTATTTTTGTGGCTCTTATTGTCCCCTCAGTTTTCTTTGATGATTTTCCCGAACTATACAACTTTTTGAAAGGCATATTTAAAACTTTTAAATTCAGATTTTAAAAACTACTATTTCAAGTAAATAGCACTACCTTGTATATTATTTGATTTCAGAATTTTAGCTTACAGCTGATCATAGCTATATAAATACATTGTAGAAAGACTTACGAGTACTTCCACTAAAGGAAAGACTAGTTTATGGGTAACCAGTTATATAAAGAATTACATATAAAAACTTCTTTTTAAAATTTTATTTATTTGACAGAGAGAGTGAGAACAAGAGAGAGAAAGAGAGCATGAGCAGGGTGAAGGGCAGAGGGAGAAGCAGATTCGGAGCCTGATGTAGGACTTGATGCCGGGACCCCAGCCAGTTTCATGACCTGAGCAGAAATCAGATGCTTAACCAACTGAGCCACCCAGGTGCCCCTACATGTGAAAACTTAAAATAGATAGCACCATATTAGTATTAGTCTAGCCTAATATTATTTAGTTCCCCTTTCGGGGCTAACAACTTGAATCCAGACTGGATTATGAACCAAGTGTCGGAGTCCCCTGTGTTCTTTAAATAGGACCCATTGGATACTCACCCCAGGAAGCATTCCATGGATAAACTGATCACCTAAAATTATTTCTTTGGGATGAAAATGATGATTTATGGGTATGTTGAGAGAAAGAGAATGTACCAAGGTTCAGGATTAATATACTATTTACTATGTGCCTGGCACTATTTAAGTAGCTTACAAATATCCATTTAATTTTCTCAAAAACACCATATTGAAGAAACTGAGGCACAAAAAGTTTGAGTAACTTACCCAAGGTCATTCATCTAATAAGAGGAAACAGTAGGGGGATTCCTGGGTAGTTCAGTCAGTTAGGAGGAAACAGTAGGTACCGTGAACACAATGGGTTATGTGACCGTTGTGTTTCAGAGAAAAGGTAGAATAAAGCATCCAGATGACAAGTGTACATTGTGCCTTTCCTTGAGCATCACTCCTTTCCTGATTCAGTATTGTTACCCTGATGTTTAGGCATTTTCCATGTCTTTAAAAGTTGGAAATTTTTTGTCAGTGTCTTCATGGTTAATAAAGATTCCACCAGGGACGCCTGGGTGACTCAGTTGGTTAAGCGGCTGCCTTCAGCTCAGGTCATGATCCCAGGGTCCTGGGATCGAGTCCTACATCGGGCTCCTTGCTCGGCAGGGAACCTGCTTCTCCCTCTGCCTCTGCCTGCCTCTCGGCCTACTTGTGATCTCTCTCTCTCTCTCTTTTTCTCTCTCTCTGACAATAAATAAAATCTTAAAAAAAAAAAAAAGATTCCACCAGGCCAAAAATAAGAAATAACCAAGTAGCATGCTAATCTAAAAGTTATAACTCCAAAGGTCTCTCCATTTAGGCCTTATTTTTCTCTAAAGCTGTTCATTCCAAAATCTATATTATCATACTATCATCATCATTCAACATATTATCTAAATGGATAATACACAGTCATTGACTTGAATTTTGCATTTGGAAACTATGTGCTCATTTTTTCTTCGTTGTAAACAGTAGAGCAGAAAATTCTGAATGTAATTTTTTTTTAATCTGAGTACCAAAATTTTTACTCCAAAGAAAGGAAGAATAGAAAGCTTATATAAATGTAACCAACTTGAAATGGAGAAAAATATGTTGTGTACCACATTTGTAGATGTTGGTATGGAAGGGTTTTCGCTATTTTATTTTTTACTTGAATGTTTATCTTAGATTTCCAAGTTATAAGCTTCCCCACCTCCAGTGACAATGATTTATTAACTTAGGGAATACTCAAGAAAGCATAAATAAAGCTGCTAACAATATCAGAGTGTAGATTTTCATCTTAAGATGTTAGCCAGGTAATATGTGTGAGCCTTGCTCCCGTGATCCTGTGGTTTGATGTGTCCTAGTGAATGCTTAGTGCTTACAGTTCAGTGTCAAGATTGCCATGTTATAAAGTGAGGATAATAGCTTTTTTTTAAAGACCCAAATGGTCCTCTTTCAGTATTTCCTCCTTTGTGGAGGAGTAGTTGTGCAGCCTTTAGAATCAAGTAACTCTGTTAGAACTCTAACTCTACTACTCACTAAAGTGTAACCTTGGCAATTTGACCATTTAATTTCTTTATTTGCTAAATGAAGGTTTGAATCCATTCTGTTAATTGTCAGGATTCTCCAGAGAAAAAATTAATAGGGTCTGTATGTATATAAACACAGAAATTTATATTGAGGAATTGGATCATGTGATTATGGAGGCTGAGAAGTCCTAAGATCTGCAGTCGGGAAGCTAGAGACCCAAGAGAGCTGATACAGAGCTCCAGTATGACCTGTCAACCAGCAGAGCCCATGGGGTAGATTCCAGTTTGAAAGCTGACAGGTTCCAGACTTAAGAAGAACTGATGTTTTTCAGTCCCAGTCCAAAGGCCATAAAGGACCACTGTCTTAGCTCAAGCAGTCATGCATGGCGAGTTCCCTCTTACTCAGCCTTTTTTATTCTATTCAGGTCTTCAGTTGATTGGATGAGGCCCACCCACTGCAACTTTTCTCTCTCTACTGATTCAAGTGGTAATCTTATCCAGAAATACCCTCACAGACTCATACAGAATACTGTTGGGCCAAATGTTTGCACATTCTGTGGTCCAGTCAAGTTGATGCATCAGATTAATTATCAAACGTTCACCCCTTGTCAACTTGGCACCCATATGTATCACCTTAAGCCATACTTAATCTCCAAATAAAGAAAATAACAAGGTCCAAATTCAACCTAATGTGGTACAAGTATCCAGTGTACAACCAGAAACACACTAACTCCTTCCTCAAAAGAAGAGAGAATGTCCTTGAGTGATGTTCACTCTTCTTCATATCCTGTATCTTAAATAGTATGATATAGAATTAATGATACTTAAATACTTGATATGATATCAGTACATCTTATTTTACATAAGGGAAGAGAAGAGGAAAGAAAACAAATGTCTTGGCTTTACATACACACATACTCATAACAAAATAAGGAGAAGCATTCATGACAGAGTTTTCATTTCTGTAATTGGTTGCATGATAGTAGTTGATATTTTCAACTGTCTTCTTCTACTTCCCATTCTGTGTTCCCTTTGCAGCAAGCACCTCAGCTGGTCATGGATCTCTACCTGGTAGAGTAACCCAAACCATCAATCCTGAAGTGTATGGACTATTGGTAGTCCTGCCTGGATTGATTTGAGTTTTACATTGACTTGAATCACAGTGCATGGTAATGTTACAAGAGATGACCTGAAAGATTTGTATTCCAGACATACTCTTCATTGTCTCCATTGTGGAGTAGTAGACCATGAAGTTGTTGGGAATAGTAACTGAGCCATAATAAGTACAAGAAAGTGTTAAAATCGTGCCCGAAAAAGTGAAAGTGCTTTATCAGTGTTCATTTTTTTCTTTTAATGTATCTGCCAGTATCCAGCCAAGTTTCCTATTTCAAAGTAAATGTGTTTATAGCTGATTGCTAAGGAGGATGAGGGGGAACTTTTATAATACATTTGCAAACTTTTAGAGTGGTAATGTTTAGCTAAAATAGAATTTTTTTTTTTGAGCAATGTTGTTTTAGATTGCTGCTTAGCAGCCAGTGTTCCTACAGCTGACCTCAAAAAACCTTGCAACTGGTGCAGTAGCTCTGAGCCCTGAGTAGGGGAGGCCTAGCTCCAGGGTTAAAGCTGCCAAAATACAGTGCACTAAGTTTTTTTTTTTTAATACTTAATGCTTTAATTGAAAACATTTTTCAATGCTTGCAGCTCCTTTAGGAACAGTGGAGTGTTGGAGGAATGCTCCAAAATGGCTTCATTACACCTGGAAAAAATATATTCCATTTCTAAATTTCAGGTTATCATGCTGTTAGATAAGCAGCATGAAAAATGATATTTTTTTCTGACTTTTTTGATTCCAGGGTCGAGTGGTGGAAAATATCTCCAAGCGATGCGGTGGATTCCTGAGGAAGCTCAGCTTGCGAGGCTGCATTGGTGTTGGGGATTCCTCCCTGAAGTAAGTTGAATCCACAGTGACTCACTCTATCATGGCAGCTTGTAGCTGCCTTGTTGTCAGCAAAAATATTATGTGCTCTTCTTCTGGTAAATTCTTTCTATGATAATTTGCATAGAGAACTAAAAGAACCATGACTTGGGAGTCAGCAGACCTGGGTCAGGAATATGACTCTAGGAAAAATTATTTCACCTCTCTGAGTGTCCACTCTCTTCTACAAAGTGAAGGCGACTGTAGGTGCTGCATGAGAGTGTCATGGATATCACATAAAGCAACATATGTAGAGTGCCTGATGTGTAATAACATAATAGTTGACTCCGCTGTGCTTTTCTTCATTTGCTGATCTTCTAGTTTCATTCTCACAAGAGTGACTGTCTTTTTGTATATTATACTACTGAAAATAATCCTTCCAAAAACTCCTTTAGCATACCTGGATTTTGCTTACTTGTGATAGGATCTAATTATCCAATTGTATCCTATCCAAACAATTGGTTGCCCACCTCTTCCTGGATAGCCATTAGTTATTGGAACTGTTATTAATCCACTGTTAAAGACGTGTGCTTTTCTGGAGACAAGACATAATTAAAACCTTTATGTTCTTGGGGGTGGGGGGAGTAAGATGGCAAAGGAGTAGAAGATCTAAATTACATCAGGTCCCAGGAATTCAGCTAGATAGTTATCAAACCATTCTGAACACCTACAAACTCAACAGGAGATAGAAGAGAAGAAGAGCAACAATTCTATGAACAGAAAAGCGACCACTTTACAGAAGGTAGGACGTGCGGAGAGGTCAATCTAAGGTGATATACAAGAAGATAGACTGTGGGGGGGTGGGGGGACTGGCTCTTGGGAAATGAGAGAGCAGCAGAGCAGAAAATCAGAACTTTTAGAAGTCTGTTCCATGCAGGGTTGTCGCCCCAGTAGCTAGGTGGGGGGTGGAGTCCTCACTGAGACCGTGTGGTCTTAGGTTCCTCAGAGTCACAGAAAGACTGGGGGTCCCTGGGCGTGGCAGAGCTCCCAGGTATCAGAGCAGAGAAGCTGGCTGCAGAGATGGAGCCAGGGAGAGGGTTCTCAGCTCAGGGTTGCCATAAACCATGATCCACTTCACAGTTGAGCCACTACTCTTCAAGCAGGGACCCCACAAGCAGCAGATCCAGGGAGATTCACCTTCCCCTGGGAGGAACAGCACGAGAGTGCACTGCAGGAATCTGCTGGGTTTGGAGACTCCAAATGAGGCCTTGGGCCAGAGATAGAAATGCTTGGTTATAGGCCAGGTGAGCACATAGTGCGGCCAGAGACCAGGGAGACAGAAGTGATTGACTGCTTTTCTCTGAGGGCGCACTGAGGAGTGGGGCCCTGAGCTCTCGGCTCCACTGGGTCAGAGACTGGGAGGCCGCCATCTTCATTCTTGTCCTCCAAAGCTATACGGAAAGCATTCGGGGAACAAAACTTACCGAGAGCACACCCAAGAAGATTGCGTAGCCGGCCCCTGGCAAAGGCTGTACAATTCCACCTTAGGCAAAGACATTTGAGAATCACTGTAAAAGGCCCCTCCCAAAGAAGATCAGCAAGAACACCTGGCCAAGGCTAAGTTTACTGATAAATGAGAATTACAAAACTCCAGCACTAGGTGAATACAGCACATAGAATTCATGGCTTTTTCCCCATGATTCTCTAGTCTTTCAAAGTTAATTTTTAAAATTTTCTTTATTTTTTCTTTTTCTATTTTTTAAAATTTTTCTTCTTTTCTATTTTAACCAATATCTTATCAATTCCTCTTTAAAAACCTTTTTTAATTTTCATTTTTACAATCATATTCTATCCCTTCATTGTGTTTAACCTTATTTCTTTTTATATATACATTTTTCTTTCTTTAAATTTGTGGTATACAGTCTCAAATAACAGAACAAAATATACTCTAAATCTAGTGAATGACTTGGTTCTAGTCTCCCGCCTGATCACATTCTCTTTTTTTTCTAAATTTTTTTTAAACGAACTTGATTCCTTTTTTGAAATCTTTAATTTTCACCTTATAAATCATATTCCATCCCTTCATCGTATTTACCCTTATTTTTGTATATATGTTTTTCTTTAACATTTTGAGAGGCAGTTTCTTCTAACAGACCAAAATAAACACAAAATCTAGGGTGTGACTCTGTTCTCTTCACCAGCCTGATCATATTTTTGTTTTCCTTTCTTTTCTCCCTGGTTTTGGGTCTCTTCTGATTTCTTTAGTGTATATCTTTCTGAGGTTGTTGTTACCCTATTAGCATTTTGTTTTCTCATTCTTCTATTATTCTCTGGACGAAATGACAAAACAGAAAAACTCACCTCAAAAAAAGAGCAAGAGGAAGTACCAACTTCCAGGGACATAATCAATATAGACATTAGTAAGATGTTGGAACTAGAGTTCAGTATGATGATTTTAAAGATAAGAGCTGGGCTTGAAAAAGCCATAGAAGATACTAGAAAATCCCTTTCTGGAGAAATGAACTAAAATCTAACCAAGTTGAAATCAGGCTATTAATGAGGTACGAAAAAAAAAATGGAGGCTCTAACAGCTGGGATAAATGATACAGAAGAAAGAATTAGTGATATAGAAGACCAAGTGATGGAGAATAAAGAAGCCAAGAAAAAGAGAAATAATTACTGGATCACAAGTGGAGAATTTGAGAGATAAGTGATACCATAAGATGAAACAATATTAGGATAATTGGGATCCCAGAAGAAGAAGAAAGAGAGAGGGGCAGAAGGTATATCAGACCAAATTATATTGGAGAACGTCCCTAATATGGGGAAAGAAACAGTTATCAAAATCCAGGAGGCACAGAGAATCCACCTCAAAATCAATAAAAATAAGTCAACAGCCCATCATCTAATACTAAAACTTACAAACCTTAGAAACAGAAAATTCTGAAAGCAGCTCTAGACAAGAAGTCTGTAACCTACAGTGGAGACATATTAGATTGGCAGCAAACCTAACCACAGAGACCTGGTAGGCCAGAAAGGACTGACATGATATATTCAGGACACTAAATGAGAAAAATATGCAGCCAAGAATATTATATTCAGCTAGACTGTCATTGAAAATAGAAGGAGAGATAAAAAGCTTCCAGGACAAACAAAAACTAAAAGAATTTGTAAACACCAAACCAGCCCTACAGGAAATATTGAAAGGGGACATCTAAACAAAGAGAAAGGGGCGCCTGGGTGGCTCAGTGGGTTAAGCCGCTGCCTTCGGCTCAGGTCATGATCCCAGGTCCTGGGTTCGAGCCCCACATCGGGCTTTCTGCTCAGCAGGGAGCCTGCTTCCTCCTCTCTCTCTGCCTGCCTCTCTGCCTACTTGTGATTTCTCTCTGTCAAATAAATAAATAAAATCTTTTAAAAAAAATAAATAAAGAGAAAGCCTGAAAGTAACATAGACCAGAAAGGAACAGAGACAATATACAATAACAGTCGTCTTATAGGCAATACAATGGCACTAAATTCATATCTTTCATTAGTTACCCTGAATGTAAATGGGATAAATGCCCCAGTCAAAAGACACAGGGTATCAGAATGGATCAGAATGAAAAAAATCAATATTCTGTTTACAAGAAACTCATTTTAGACTCAGAGACACCTCTAGAATTAAAGTGAGGGGGTGGAAAGCAATTTACCATGCTAAAGGACATCAAAAGAAAGCTGGGGTGGCAATCCTTATATCAGACAAATTAGGATTTAAACCAAAGACTATGATAAGAAATGAGGAAGGACACTATATCATACTTAAAGAGTCTGTCCAACAAGATCTAACAATTTTAAATATCTATGCCACTAACATGGGAGCAGCCAATTATGTAAGACAAAATTAATGACAAAATCAAAGAAACACATTGACAGTAATACAGCCCCCTCACTGAAATGGGCAGGTCATTTAAGCAAAAGATCAACAAGGAAATAAAGGCTTTAAATGACACACTGGACTAGTTGGGCATCACAAATATATTTAGAACATTCCATCAAAGCAACAGATTACACATTCTTCTCTAGTACACAAGGAAAATTCTCCAGAGTAGATCACATCCTGGGTCACAAATCAGGTCTAACCCAGTACCAATAGATTGGGAAGATTCCCTGCATATTTTCAGACCATAGTGCTTTGAAACTAGAATTCAGTCACAAGAGGAAAGTTGGAAAGAATGCAAATACACGGAAGCTAAAGAGCAACCTATAAAAGAATGAATGGGCCAACTAGAAAATGAATGAAGAATTTTTTAAAAGTTCATGGAAAACAAATGAAAATGAAAACACAACTGTCAAAAATTCTTGGGACACAGCAAAGGCGGCCATGAGAAGAAAGTATATAGTGATACAAGCCTTTCTCAAGAAACAAGAAAGAAGGGATTCAGGGCAGTTGGGAGAGAATAAATGAAACAAAGGATCAGGAGGGATACAAACCATAAAAGACTCTTAGTCTCACAAAACAAACTGAGGCTTGCTGATGGGTAGGGGAGTTGATCCCATTTACATTTGCACCCAAAACCATAAGATACCTAGGAATAAACCTAACCAAAGAGGCAAGGAATCTGGATGCAGAAAACTATAAAATACTCATGAAAGAAATTGAGGAAGGGGGAGAGTCAAGATGACAGAGAAATAGCAGACTGAGATGACATCAGGTGGCAGGAGTTCAGCTAGATAGTTATCAAACCATTCCGAACATCTACAAACCCAACAGGAGATCAAAGAGAAGGAGAAACAGTGCCTGGGTGGTTCAGTGGGTTAAGCCTCTGCGTTTGGCTCAGGTCATGATCCCGGGGTCCTGGGATCGAGCTCCGCATCGGGCTTTCTGCTCCTCAGGGAGCCTGCCTCCACCTCTCTCTCTCTGCCTGCCTCTCTGCCTACTTGTGATCTCCGTCTGTCAAATAAATAAATAAAATCTTAAAAAAAAAGGAGAGAAGGAGAGGAGCAATTCTAGAAACAGAAAATCAACCACTTTCTGAAAGGTAGGATGTACGGAGAAGTGAATCCAAAGCGACGGGAAGATAGACCGCAGGGGGGAGGGGCCGGCTCCTGGCAACCAGTGGAGCAACAGAGCACAAAATCTGAACTTTTAGAAGTCTGCTCCACTGAGGGACATCGCTCCAGAGGCTAAGCGAGGGTCCCTTCACAGGGACACTGTGGTCTCAGGTCCTGTGGGGTCACAGAAGGATTGGGGATATCTGAGTGTAGCAGAGCTCTCAGGTTTCAGAGCAGGGAAGCTGACTACAGAGATAGAGCCAAGGAGTGGGCTGTCAGCTTGGGGTTACCTTAAACTGATCCACAGCACAGTTGCCCCTCTTTGAGCAGGGACCCTGCAAGTGGCAGATCCAGGGAGACCCACCTTCCTCTGCCAGAAGAGCAGAGCGGCAGGATTTGCTGGTTTTGGAGACTCCAAACGGGGCTGTGTGCCAGAGACAGAAATGTTCAGTCACAGGCCCGGTGAGCTCAGAGCGCACCTGGAGACCAGGGAAACAGGAGTGATTGAGCACTTTCTCTGAGGGTGCACTGAGGAGTGGGGCCTGGCCTCTTGGCTCCTCTGGGCTGGAGATTGGGAGGCTGCCATTTTCATTCCAGTCCTCCAGAACTCTACAGAAAGCATTCAGGGAACAAAACCTCCCGAGAGTGAAACCGAGCAGATTACTTAGCCAAGACCCTGGCAAGTGTGGTACAATTCCGCCTCAGGCAAAGACATTTGAGAATCACTACAACAGGCCCCTCCCCCCAGAAGATCAGCAAGAAATCCTGCCAAGACCAAGCTCACTGACCAAGGAGAACAGCAGAATTCCAAAGCATGGATTCATGGCTTTCTCCCCATGATTCTTTAGTCTTGCAAAATTAATTTTAATTAATTTATTAAATTAATTAATTTAATTAATAAATTTTTAATTTTTAATTTTTTTTCTTCTAATTTTTTAAACTTTTCCTCTTTCAACGTTTTTAAACTAGTTTATCTTAACAATACCTTTCTTAAAAAAGAGTCTTTTAAAATCCTCATTATTAGAGTCATATTTAATTCCTTCATTGTACCTAACTTTAAATTTTGTATACATATAGGGTTTTTTCTTCTAAAAAAAATTTGGGATATAATGTCTTCTAATAGATCAAAATATACCCTAAATCTAGCACAGGGCTTTGTTCTAGTCTCCAGCCTGAGCAAATTCTCTCCACTTTCTTTTTCTTTTTCCAACCAATTTATCAATTCCTTTTTTAGAATTTTTTAGAATTTTCATCTTTATAGTCATATTCCATTCCTTCGTCATGTTTACCCTTGTTTTTGTATATATGTTTTTCTTCTTTGAATTTTTGGAAGGTAGTTTCTCCTAAGAGACCAAAATTACACCCAAAATCTAGTGGGTAGCTATGTTCTATTCATCAGTCTAAAATATATATATATATATATATATATATATATATATATATGTATATGTATATGTATATGTATATATGTATATGTATGTATGTATTTTTTTTCCCCTATGTTCCCCCCACCCACCGATTTGGGGTCTCTTCTGATTTGCTTAGGGTACATTTTTCTGGGGTCTTTGCCACTCTTTTAGTATTTTATTCTCTCGTTCATATATTCTTATCTGGATAAAATGACAAGGTGGAAAAACTCACCACAATAAAAGAACAAGAGGCAGTACTGAAGGCTAGGGACCTAATCAATGCAGACATTGGTAATATGTCAGATCTAGAGTTCAGAATGACGATTCTCAAGGTGCCAGCTGGGTTCCAAAAAGGCATGGAAGATATTAGAGAAACCCTATCTGGAGAAATAAAAGAACTAAAGTCTACCAAGCTGAAATTTAAAAAGCTATTAATGAGGTGCAACAAAAAATGGAGGCTCTTACTGGTGGGATAAATAAGACAGAAGAGAGAATTAGTGATATAGAAGACCAAATGATTGAGAATAAAGAAGCTGAGTAGAAGAGAGACAAACAACTACTGGACTATGAAGGGAGAATTCAAGAGATAAGTGATACCGTAAGACAAAAACAGATTAGAATAATTGGGATCCCAGAAGAAGAAGGGGGGGGGGCAGAAGGTATATTGGAGCAAATTATTGTAGAGAATTTCCCTAATATGGCAAAGGGAACAAGCATCAAAATCCAGGAGGCACAGAGATCCCCCTTAAAATCGATAAAAATAGGTCCACACTCCATCATCTAATAGTGAAACTTACAAGCTTAGTGACAAAGAGAAAATCCTGAAAACAGCCCGGGACAAGAAGTCTAACATACAATGGTAAAAATATTTTAGATTGGCAGCAGACTTATCCACAGAGACCTGGCAGGCCAGAAAGAACTGGCATGATATATTCAGAGCACTAAATGAGAAAAACATGCAGCCAAGAATACTATATCCAGATAGGCTATCATTGAAAATAGGAAAGATAAAAAGCCTCCAGGACAAACAAAAACAAAAAGAATTTGTAAACACCGGGGCGCCTGTGTGGCTCAGTGGGTTGGGCCGCTGCCTTCGGCTCAGGTCATGATCTCAGAGTCCTGGGATCGAGCCCCGCATCGGGCTCTCTGCTCAGCAGGGAGCCTGCTTCCTCCTCTCTCTCTGCCTGCCTCTCTGCCTGCTTGTGATCTCTCTGTCAAATAAATAAATAAAATCTTAAAAAAAAAAAAAATTTGTAAACACCAAAACAGCCCTACAGGTAATACTGAAAGGGGTCCTCTAAGCAAAGAGAGAGCCTTAAAGTTGTAGACTGGAAAGGAACAGAGACAATGTACAGTAACAACCACCATACAGGCAATACACCGGCACTAAATTCATATCGTTCAGTAGTTACCTTGAATGTAAATGGGCTAAATGCCCCAATCAAAAGGCACAGGGTATCAGAATGGATAAAAAAACAAAACCCATCAATATTCTGTCTACAAGAAACTCATTTTAGACCCAAAGACACCTCCAGATTTAAAGTGAGGGGGTGGAAAACAATTCACCATGCTAAAGGACATCAAAAGAAAGCTGGGGTGGCAGTCCTTATATCAGATCAATTAGATTTTAAACCAAAGACTGTAATAAGAGATGAGGTAGTTCACTATAACATACTCAAAGGGTCTGTCCAACGAGAAGATCTAACAATTTTAAATATCTATACCCCTAACATGGGAGTAGCCAACTATATAAACCAATTAATAGGAAAAATCAAAGATACACATCAACAATAATATAATAATTGTAGGGGACTTTAACACCCACCTCACTAAAATGAACAGATCATCCAAGAAAAAGATCAACAAGGAAATAAAGGCCTTAAATGACACACTGGACCAGATGGAGATCATAGATGTATTCAGAACATTCCATCCCAAAGCAACAGAATACACATTCTTCTCTAGTGCACATGGAACATTCTCCAGAATAGATCACTTCCTGGGTCACAAATCAGGTCTCATCTGGTACCAAAAGACTGGGATCATCCCCTGTATATTTTCAGAACACAATGCTCTGAAGCTAGAACTCAATCACAAGAGGAAAGTTGGAAGGAATGCAAATACATGGAGGCTAAAGAGCATCCTACTAAAGAATGAATGGGTCAGCCAGGAAATTAAAGAAGAATTGAAAAAAGTCATGGAAACAAATGGTAATGAAAACACAACTGTTCAAAATCTCTGGGACACAGCAAAGGAAGTCATGAGAGGAAAGTATATAGTGATGCAAGCCTTTCTCAAGAAATAAGAAAGGTCTCAAGTACACAACCTAACCCTACACCTATAGGAGCTGAAGAACACCAAAGAAAGCCTAAACCCCCACAGGAGAAGAGAAATATAAAGATCAGAGCAGAAATCAATGAAATAGAAACCAAAAAACCAGTAGAACAAATCAACAAAACTAGGAGCTTGTTCTTTGAAAGAATTAATAAGGTTGACAAACTCCTGGCCAGACTTATCAAAAAGAAAAGAGAAAGGACCCAAATTAATGAAATCATGAATGAAAGAGGAGAGATCACAACCAACACCAAAGAAATACAATTATAAGAACATATTATGAGCAACTATATGCCGGAAAATTGGACAATCTGGAAGATATGGGGGCATTCCTAGAGACATACAAACTACCAAAACTGAACCAGGAAGAAATAGAAAACCTGAACAGATCCATAGCCAGTAAGGAGATTGAAGCAGTCATCAAAGATCTCCCAAAAAACAAGAGCCCTTTGCCAGGCGGCTTTCCAGGGGAATTCTACCAAACATTTAAAGAAGAATTAATACCTATTCTCCTGAAACTGTTGCAAAAAAAAAAGAAATGGAAGGAAAACTTCCAAACTCATTTTATGAGGCCAGCAGTACCTTGATCCCAAAATCAGACAAAGACCCCATAAAAAAAAGAATTACAGACCAGTATCCTTGATGAACACAGATTCAGAAATGCTCACCAAACTACTAGCTAAGGGATCCAACAGTACATTAAAAAGATTATTCACCACGACCAAGTGGGATTCATTCCAGGGCTTCAAGTTTGGTTCAACATTGGCAAATCAATCCATGTGAGAAAATACATTAATAAAGGATTTGATACTCTCAATAAATGCTGAAAAAGCATTTGACAAAGTACAGCATCCTTTCTTGATCAAAACTTCAAAATGTAAGGTTAGAGGGTACACATATCACTCAATATCATAAAAGCCGTCTATGAAAAACCCACAGTGAATATAATTCTCAATTCCCCTAAGGTCAGGAACATGGCAGGGCTATCCACTATCACCACTGCTATGCAACGTAGTACTAGAAGTCCTAGCCTCTGCAGTCAGACAACAAGAAGAAACTAAAGGGATCCAAGTTAACAAAGAAGTCAAACTCTCACTCTTTGCAGATGCTATGATACTTTATGTGGAAAACCCAAAAGACTCCACTCCAAATCTGCTAGAACTTGTACAGGAATTCAGTAAACCATCAGGATATAAAATCAATGCACAGAAACCAGTTGCATTTCTATACACCATCAACAAGACAGAACAAAGAGAAATTAAGGAGTCAATCCCATTTACATTTGCACCCAAAACCATAAGATACCTAGGAATAAACCTAACCAAAGAGGCAAAGAATCTGGTCTCAGAAAAATGTAAAGTACTCATGAAATTGAGGAAGCCCCAAAGAAATGGAAAATCATCCCATGCTCATGGATTAGAAGAACAAATATTGTGAAAATGTCTATGCTACCTAAAACAATGTGTGTATTTAATGCAATCCCTATCAAAATACCATCAATTTTTTTTCAAAGAAATGGAACAAATAATCCTAAAATTTATATGGAACCAGAAAAGACCCCAAAAAGCCAGAGGAATGTTGAAAAAGAAAGCCAAAGTTGGAGGCATCACAATTCCAGACTTCAAGCTCTATTACAAAGCTGTCATCATTAAGACAGTATGGTACTAGCACAAAAACAGACACATAAATCAGTGGAACACAATAGTAAGCCCAGAAATAGACCATCAACTCTATGGTCAACTAATCTTCATTAAAGCAGAAAAGAATGTCCAATGGAAAAAAGACAGTCTCTTCAACAAATGGCATTGGGAAAATTGGACAGCTGCATGCAGAAAAATGAAACTGGACCATTTCCTTATACCGCACACGAAAATAGACTCAAAATGGACAAAGGACCTCAATGTGAGAAAGGAGTCCATCAAAATCCTTGAGGAGAACACAGGCAGCAACCTCTTCGACCTCAGCCATGGCAGTATCTTCCTAGAAACATCGCCAAAGGCAAGGGAAGCAAGGGCAAAAAAGAACTATTGGGACTTCATCAAGATCAAAAGCTTTTGCACAGCAAAGAAAGCAGTCAATAAAACCAAAAGACAACTGACAGAATGGGAGAAGATATTTGCAAACGACATATCAGATAAAGGACTAGTATCCAAAAAATCTATAAAGAACTTATCAAACTCAACACACAAAGAACAAATAATCCAATCAAGAAATGGGCATCGTTAAAATGTCTATATTTTAATTAATTAATAATTTATTGTTAAAACGTCTATACTGCCTAGAGCAATCTATACTTTCAGTGCCATTCTGATCAAAATTCCACCAGCATTTTTCAAAGAGCTGGAGCAAACAACCCTAAAATTTGTATGGAATCAGAAGCGACCCTGAATTGCTAAGGAAATGTTGAAAAAGAAAAAACTGGGGGCACCACGTTGCCTGATTTCAAGCTTTACTACAAAGCTGTGATCACCAAGACAGCATGGTACTGGCATTAAAACAGACACATAGACCAGTGGAACAGAGTAGAGGGCCCCGATATGGACTGTCAACTCTATGGTCAAATAATCTTTGACAAAGCAGGAAAAAATATACAGTGGAAAAAAGACAGTCTCTTCAATAAATGGTGCTGGGAAAACTGGACAGCTATGTGTAGAAGAATGAAACTCGACCATTCTCTTACACCATACACAAAGATAAACTCAAAATGGATAAAAGACCTCAACGTGAGGCAGGAATCCATCAGAATCCTAGAGGAGAACATAGGCAGTAACCTGTTCGATATCAGCCACAGCAACTTCTTTCAAGATATGTCTCCAAAGGCAAAGGAAACAAAAGCGAAAATGAACTTTTGGGACTTCATCAAGATCAAAACTTTCTGCACAGCAAAGGAAACAGTCAAAAAAACAAAGAGGCAACCCATAGAATGGGAGAAGATATTCGTAAATGACAATACAGACAAAGGGCTGATATCCAGAAGACATGAACAGACACTTCTCCAATGAAGACATACAAATGGCTAACAGACACATGAAAAAATGTTCATCATCACTAGCCACCAGGGAGATTCAAATCAAAACCACATTGAGATACCACCTTACACCAGTTAGAATGGCCAAAATTAACAAGACAGAAAACAATGTGTGTTGGAGAGGATGTGGAGAAAGGGGAACCCTCTTTTACTGTTGGTGGGAATGCAAGTTGGTACAGCCACTTTGGAAAACAGTGTGGAGATTCCTTAAGAAATGAAAAATAGAGCTACCCTATGACCCTGCAATTGCACTACTGGGTATTTACCCCAAAGATACAGATGTAGTGAAAAGAAGGGCCATCTGTACCCCAGTGTTATAGCATCAATGGCCACAGTCGCCAAACTGTGGAAAGAACCAAGATGCCCTTCAACAGATGAATGGATATGGTCCATATATACAATGGAGTATTATGCCTCCATCAGAAAGGATGAATACCCAACTTTTGTATCAACATGGATGGGACTGGAAGAGATTATGCTGAATGAAATAAGTCAAGCAGAGAGAGTCAATGATCATATGGTTTCACTTTTTTGTGGAGCATAAGAAATAACACAGAGGACATGGGGAGAAGGAGAGGAGAAAGGAGTTGGGGGAAATGGAGGGAGAGATGAACCATGAGAGACTATGGACTCTGGAAAACAATCTGAGGGTTTTAGAGGGGATGGGGGTGGGATGTTGGGTGAACCTGGTGGTGGGTATAATTATGGAGGGCCCTATTGCATGGAACACTCGGTGTGGTACATAAATATTGAATTCTGGAATAGTAAAAAGAATTTTAAAAAAATAGGAAAGAGGGGGGAAAAGCATTAAAAAGAAAGAAATGGGCAGAGGACATGAACAGACATTTCTGTAAAGAAGACATCCAGATGGCCAACAGATACATGAAAAAGTGCTCCACATCACTCGCCATCAGGGAAATACAAATCAAAACCACAATGAGATACCACCTCACACCAGTCAGAATGGCTAAAATTAACAAATCAGGAATTGACAGATGCTGGCGAGGATATGAAGAAAGGGGAACCCTCCTCCAGTGTTGGTGGGAATGCAAGCTGGTGCAGCCACTCTGGAAAACAGCATGGAGGCTCCTCAAAAAGTTGAAAATAGGGGTGCCTGGGTGGCTCAGTGGGTTAAAGCCTCTGCTTTTGGCTCAGGTCATGATCCCAGGGTCCTGGGATTGAGCCCCGCATCGGGCTTTCTGCTCAGTGGGGAGCCTGCTTCCTCCTCTCTCTCTCTGCCTGCTTCTCTGCCTACTTGTGATCTCTGTCTGTCAAATAAATAAAATCTTTTAAAAAAGTTGAAAATAGAGCTACCCTACAACCCAGCAGTTGCACTACTGGGTATGTACCCTAAAGATACAAATGTAGTGATCCAAAGGGGCACGTACACCCAAATGTTTATAGCAGCAATGTCCACAATAGCCAAACTATGGAAAAAAGTTAGATGTCCATCAACCAATGAATGGATAAAGAAGAGGTGGTCTATATATATGTACGATGGAATACTATGCAACCATCAAAAGAAAGGAAATCTTGCCATTTGCAATGACATGGATGGAACTAGAGGGTACTGAGTGATGGATGGAACTGAGTGAAATAAGTCAATCAGAGAAAGACAATTATCATCTTCTCTCCCTGATATGAGGAATTTGAGAGGCAAAGTGGGGAATTCAGGGGTTAGGGAAGGAAAAAATGAAACAAGATGGGATTGGGAGGGAGACAAACCATAAGAGATTCTTAATCTCACAAAACAAACTGAGGGTTGCTGGGGGGAGGGAGGTATGGAGAAGGTGGTTGGGTTATGGACATTGGGGGGGTATTTTCTATGGTGAGTACTATGAAGTGTGTAAGCCTGATGATTCACAGATCTTGACCCCTGGGGCAAATAATACATTATAGTTTAATAAAAAATAATGTTAGCCATTCAAAAAAAAAAAAAAAAAAGGAAATTGAGGAAGACACAAAGAAATGGAAAAACATTCCATGCTCATGAATTGGAAGAACAAATATTGTGAAAATGTCTATGCTACCTAAAGCAATCTGCACATTTAATGCAATCCCTATCAAAATACCACCAACTTTTTTCACTAGAAATGGAACAAATAATCCTAAAATTTATATGGAACCAGAAAAGACCCCGAATAGCCAGAGGAACGTTGAAAAAGAAAACCAAAGCTGGTGGCATCACAATTCCAGACTTCAAGCTCTATTACAAAGCTGTCATCATCAAGACAGTATGGTACTGGCACAATAACAGACATGTAGATCAGTGGAACAGAGTAGAGAGCCCAGAAATGGACCCTCAACTCTATGGTCAACTAATCTTTTACAAAGCAGAAACAAATGTCCAGTCGAAAAAAAGACAGTCTCTTCAACAAATGGTGTTGGGAAAATTGGACAGCCACATGCAGTAGAATGAAACTGGACAATTTCCTTACACCACACACAAAAATAGACTCAAAATGGATGGAAGACCTAAGTGTGAGGCAGGAATCCATCCAATTCCTTGGGAAGAACATAGGCAACAACCTCTTTGACCTCAGGCACAGCAGCTTCTTCCTAGAAATAACATCAAAGATAAGCAACAGGAAAAATGTACTATTGGGACTTCATCAAGATCAAAAGCTTTTGTACAGCAAAGGAAACAGTCAACAAAACCAAAAGACAACCAACAGAAAGGGAGAAGATATTTGCAAATGCCATATCATATAAAGGGCTAGTATCCAAAGTCTATAAAAAAAACTTACCAAACTCAACATCCAAGGAACAAATAATCTAGTCAAAAAATGGGCAGAAGACATGAACAGACATTTCTGCAAAGATGACATCCAGATGACCAACAGACACATGAAAAAGTGCTCCACATCAGCATCAGGGAAATACAAATCAAAACCTCAATGAGATACCACTTCACACCAGTCATAATGGCTAAAGTTAACAACTCAGGAATTGACAGATGTTGGCAAGGATGCAGAGAAAGGGGAACCCTCCTCCAGTGTTGGTGGGAAATCAAGCTGGTGCAGCCACTCTGGAAAACAGCATGGAGGTTCCTCAAAAAGTTGAAAATAGAGCTACCCTATGACCCAGCAATTGCAAACTGGGTATTTACCCCAGTGATACAAATGTAGTGATCTGAAGGGGCACATGAACCTGAATGTTTATAGCAACAATGTTCACCATAGCCAAACTGTGAAAAGAGCCTAGAGGTCCTTCAACAGATGAATGGATAATGAAGATGTGGTATATATACACAGTGGAATATTATGCAGCCATCAAAAAAACCAAAAACAGAAATCTTGCCATTTGCAATGACATGGATGGAAATAGAGGCTATTAGGCTAAGTCAGTCAGTCAGAGAAGGACAATTATCATATGATCTCACTGATATGAGGAATTTGAGAAACAAGACAGAGTATCATAGGGGAAGGTAGGGAAATACAAAACAAAATGAAAGCAGAGAGGGAGACAAACCATAAGAGGCTCTTAGTCTCCGGAAACAAACTGAGAGTGGCTGAAGTAGAAGAGGATGGGAGGGATGGGGTGGCTGGGTGATAGACATTGGGGAGGGTATGTGATATGGTGAGCGCTGTGAATTGTGTAAGACTTATGAATCACAGACCTGTACCCCTGAAGCAAATAATGCATTATATGTTAATTTAAAAAAACCCAACCTTTATGTTCTTATCTTTGTGGTCTCTGCTATTGTTTGAAGTTGGCTAAACTAGAACACACACTTCCCCCTAGAATCTTAGAATACTTTGTCTCTTGTAGACTAAGAATCACCACCATGTATATCAATCGCAACTGCCAGTAGGAGTGTGCAGCACTTAGTGATTATAGATAGTGGAATTTGTAATTGAAACATCTGCTGTACCATTGTTAGAAAAATTGATTCATAACCTATTTTAAGGATCAAAACGCTCCCTGTAAATGTTACAGAACAAAGTATTTTTTTAAGTCAAGAAATTCAGATCACCAGACCAAATTTTCTGGTACTTCAGAAGCTTTGTAAACTGATGGAATAGATTGATTCTATTTTAATACAAAGCTTAAGGACCTTAGATAATTTATAAAAGAGAACATAAGTTTAATAGTGGTTCCATTAAACTAAAATAAATATGAAGGTGTGGATTGTCGATGAGGAATATAAAAAATATATATATTTTCATTTCACTTTGCATAATACCTCTGGTTCCACTCATGTTGATGTAAATGGTAGGTATTCATCCTTTCTGATGATTGAATAATATTGCATTGTATATATAAACTGCATCTTCTTTATGTGGGCTAATTTAATTTTTTAAAAAGGACATATATTCTTATCTTGGCAACTGGAATAAAGCCATATATAGTAGCAAAACTATCCTGAGAGGCTAAGAATGTTAGTGGTTTACTGTAATTTTTATAGTAGAAATCTATTTTAGTATCTTGTACTTTTTTTTTTTTTTTTTTAGAGAATGTGTGCATGCGAGAGAGCAGTGAAGGGGCAGAGGGAGAGGGAGAGAGAGAATCTTAAACAGTGCAGAGCCAAATTCAGGGCTCAGTCTCACAACCCTGAGATCATTACCTGAGCAAAAATCAAGAGTGAGACACTTAACCTAATGAGCCACCCAGTCACCCTGTTATCTTATACATTTTTAATATGTGAAACCAGATTACTGTGAGAAATAATAAGTATAATTCCAGAATATGACTCGGAATTTTGTTATGCCTCCAGTTTTTTATTGTAATTACCTAAGGCCAGTTTTGGCCTCTACTCTGCCCCACATATGTATTGTTATTGTTTGGATGGAGGGAAGATATTCATTTGGAAATGTTTATTGAGCCCTACTCCACCAGGCACTGATCCCTAGGGAATGGAGATACAGCAGTAATCAAAATAGACTAAAATCGCAATACTAACGGATCTCACATGTATATTCTTATATTCTCTTGCTGCATCATTATATATGAAGCCCTATATACAAAGCCTGGTTTTATTGATATATAATTGAGATACAATAAACTGTATATTTAAAGTATACAATTCGATAATTTTTGTATATGTATATACCCATAAAACCAACATTATAATCAGATAATGAACATATTCATGTGAAAGTTTCTTCATGTGCCTTTATAACCCCTCCCTTCCTCCTTCCCTGTCTCTCCCCCATTGTGAGGCAGCCACTGATCTGCTTTCTGTCACTATAGGTTAGTTTAAATTTTTAAAAATTTTTATGTAATTATACAGTGTGTACTCCTTTTTTCCTGGCCTCTTTCACTCAACATAATTGTTTTGAGATCCGTCCATGTTGTTTGTGTATCAATAGTTCATTCTTTTTTATTGCTGAATAGTAGTCCATTGTATGGTATACTACCATTTATTCATTTATCATTTGCAGCCACTACATATAAAGCTGCTATGAACATTTGTATACAAGGTTTTGTGTGTCATATGTTTTCATTTCTCTTGAGAAAATACCTAGGAGTGGAATGGCTAGATCGTTTGGTAGGTGTGTGTTTAACTTTTTAAAACTTTCAAACTATTTCCCAAAAGGATTATACCATTTTATACTCCCACTAGAAGTGTATGGTACTTCCAGCTCCTCCATATCCTTGTCAACACTTGGTAGGTCATTCTCTTTAATTTTAGTGTTTCTAATAGATATATGTAGTAGCATCTCATTTTGGTTTTAATTTGTATTTCTAACAATTAGTGCTTTTGAGCATCTTTTTGTGTACTTTTGCTATCTGCATATTTTCTTTGCTGAAATATCTATTCAAATGTGGGGGTTTTGACTTTTTTTTTTAAATTAGATTGTTTTTTGTCTTACCACTGAATTTTGAGTTATATACTGCATACAAGTCCTTAATCAGATTTGCGTTTTTTAAATGTTTTCTCCCGGTCTGTGGCTTATCTGTTTATTCTCATGAGGGTCTTCTGAAGAGAAGATTTTCGTTTTAATGAAGTTCAACTTACCGGTTTTTTTGAATGAATCATGCTTTTGGTGAATGATACTTTTGGTAATATATAAGATCTTTGCCTAACCCAGGGACATGAAGATTTTCTCCTGAAGTATTGATTTAGTAGTATTTCACAAATTTTAATTATGTGTTTCATTTTCATTCCATTAAAAATATACACTCTTTCCCTTTGATTCCCTTTTGATTTCTTCCTTGACCCAGGGGTTATTTAGAAGTGTGTTATTTTGCTTCTAAATATTTGGGCATTTTCCAGATTTTTTTTTGTTATTCATTACTAATTTAATTCCATTGTGATCAGTGAATATACTTTATATGACTTGAGTCCTTTTAATTTTATTGGAACTTGTTTTGTAGCCAAGAATATGGTCTGTCATGGTAAATGTTCATATCCACTTGAAAAGAATATGTACTCTGCTGTTGTTGGGTGAAATGTTCTATAAATATCAATTAGATCAAGTTGAATAAGAGTGTTGATAAAGTCTTTTATATCTTTGCAGATTTTCTGACTTCTTATTTGATCAATTATTGACAGAGTTATATTGAAATCTCTGCCTTTAATTTCAGATTTGTTTCTCCTCAGGTTATATCTTCATGTATTTTGAAGCTCTGTTATTAGGTATATAAACCTAATAAACCTATATAAACCTAGGGTTGCTGCACCTTTATGATGAATTGACCAGTTTTTCATTATCACATGACCTTCTTTTATCTCTGGTAATATTCTTTGCTGTGAGGTCTACTTTGTCTGATATTATATAGATACTCCAGCTTTCTTTTTTTGGCATACAATTTTCCATTCTTTTACTTTTCACCAATTTGTGTCTTTATATTTAAAGTTGTTTTCTTGTAGGCGATATATGGTTGGATGTTGCTTTTTTGATCCATTATTACAATTTATGCTTTTTAATTTTGTATTTAGATCATTTACATTTAATGTGATAATTGATCTGTTATGGTTATTTTTAAATTTACTCTCTTCATGTTTTCTGTTTGTCCCATACATATTTTCTTTCCCTTTCCTCTTTTTCTGCCTTCTTTTAGGTTGAGAATTTTTTTAGGATTCCATTTTATGTCGTTTGTTTGATTAGAGTTATAAGTTATTATTTTGTAATTTTAATGGTTGCTCTAGAGTTTTTGTAATGTACATCTTTAACTTGTTATAGTCTACCTTCAAATTGTATTACAGATCACTTCCGTTTTTCCTCACTCAACCTTTATGCTGTTACTATTACACATTTTAATTCTATATATAATACAAACTACTCCACACTAGATTGTTAGTATTTTTTTTAAGATTTTATTTATTTATTTGACAGAGAGAGAGAAATCACAAGTAGGCAGAGAGGCAGGGGAAGCGGGCTTCCTGCTGAGCAGAGAGCCTGATGCGGGGCTCAGTCCGACCCTGGGATCATGACCTGAGCTGAAGGCAGAGGCTTAACCCACTTAGCCACCCAGGCGCCCCAGATTGTTAGTATTTTTTAATAGTTGATTATTTTAAAAGAGATTTAAATAACTAGAAAAGTGATTTATATACCCAAGTGGTTACTATTTCCAGTATTCTTGATTCCTTTGTGTAGCATCACTCTTTTTTCTACCTATAGAATGTTCCTTAATATTTCTTGTACTGCAGATGTGATTAATTCTTTCAACCCTTCTGTATCTGGGGAAGAAAAAACGTTATTTGTCCTTCATATTTATTTCAAAAATATTTGAGGGTCACTTGAGTGGCTCAGTCATTAAGTGTCTGCCTTCAGCTCAGGTCCTGATCCCAGGGTTCTGGGATCGAGCCCTGCATCAGGCTCCCTGCTCAGTGGGAAGCCTTCTTCTCCCTCTCTCACTGTGTCTCTGTCAAATAAATAAATAAAATCTTTCAAAAAAATTCTTTGAAAAATATTTTTGCTTAGTATAGAATTCTGTTGACAGTTTTTTCAGTATTTTAAAGATGCGTCTCCTTGGTTTTCTTGTTGTTGCCTTTTTTTTTTTTTTTTTAACCAATGAAAAATCTGTCACCCTTATTCTTCTTTCTCTGTACATAATGTATCTTTTTCTCTGGCTGCTTTTAAGATTCTTCTGTCACTGGTTTTGACCAATTCAGTTATGATATGCCTTCTTCATATTTCTTGTACTTGGAATTCTTTGACTGTCTTGGATTTGTAGGTTTATAGTTTTCATAAACTTTGGAAAAATTTTGGCCATTACTTCAGATATTCTACCTGATCCCACCCCTGCCCAAACTCCTGTTCCTTGAGGACTCTCAGTCACATGTATAGTAGATTGTTTGAAGCTGTCCCACAGCTCATTTATGCTATTCTTTTTTCTTCCACATTTAATAATCATAACATGTTTAATCTTTATGTAACTTCATAGAACTATATTCTACAAAACACAGTTATAGTAACTTTTAATGTCTTTGTCTACTATTTCTAATATTTGTGTCAGTTTTGGGTCAGCTTTGGTTGATTTTTTTTAAGGTTTTACTTACTTATTTGACACACAGAGAAAGAAAGAGAGCAGAAGCAGTGGGAGCAGCAGGCAAAGGGAGAGGGAGAAGTAGGCTCTGTGCCGAGCAGGGAGCCTGATGAGGGGCTCGATCCCAGGACCCAGGGATCATGATCTGAGCTGAAGGCAGACACCCAACCAACTGAGCCATCCAGGCGCCCCACTTTGGTTGATTTTTCTCCTCATTATGGATATATTTTCCTTCTTTGAATGCATGCCAATTTTTTGTTCAATGCCAGACATTCTGAATTTTATTTTGGGTGCAAAACAGTTTTTTATTCCTATAGATATTATTGAGTTTTATTCTGGACACAGTTGAGTTATTTGGACTTAGTTCCTTTCAAATCTTTTTCTTTTTTAAATTTGTTAAGTTGGACCAAAGCCATGTTTAGTTGAGCACTAATTGTACACCTGATGCAAGGTACTTGTTAGTGCTCTACGCAGTACCCTACA
Organism: Lutra lutra; assembly: GCF_902655055.1. Classification (NCBI taxonomy): domain Eukaryota; kingdom Metazoa; phylum Chordata; class Mammalia; order Carnivora; family Mustelidae; genus Lutra; species Lutra lutra. The sequence continues at coordinate 160,025,723 of NC_062278.1, forward strand.
AATTGAGACTTTTTCACTGTTGATTTATGGGAATGGGCACTTTCCTGGCTATGGGTGAGCTCTGGCTGTTGTTCCTTCTAATGCTTTTTGATGATTCTTTCCCTGGCTTTGGGTAGTTTCCCTATATGCATGCCCTGATTAGTACTCTACTGAATTCTTGAGAGGAGCCCTCTGAAGTTCTCTGTGCTCCAGTACTCTTCTCTGATAACTCTAATGACCTTGGTCAGATTTTGGCTCCATATCTTCAACTCAGGATTCCACCAGCCTCCAGGTCAGTTCCATAGCACCATACCAGGGTAGAAGGAGCAGATAAGAGTGACACAGTTTGAGGCCAGGTTTTGGAGACTGCATGGAAGAATCAGGATTCAACACTAAAAATACGTTGAAGCTGTATTTCAGGAAAAGTCAGTCCTTGCTGAATATTTTAAGGAATAAGTGCTAAGGGATGTTTAATTTTCCGCTTTTGGCCCTTCTGCCAACCCACAAATTATTGAGGAAGTTTCTCTTCATGACTCAGTATCCTCACCAGGAAGTGGATGGTTCTTCATACTGATCAACTACTGATCCTATCAGTGGCCAAAGATAGTTTCTTCAGAAAGGCTCTTGAACAACCAAATGACAGCATGGCACAATATAAGAAAGATCCAATCCCCTTGCTTCCAACTGATTTTTCTATAGAGAGGAAGGAACAAGGAGCCAGGCCTCCTTTCTAAGATGTTCACCAGGGTGTGGGTTGAAGGAACATTATGACTGATACGTAGTTGGTCTTGGGCTTTGTCTCTCAAAGTGTAGTTCCCAGGTAGCAGCAGTGGCATCACTTGTGAATTTTTTAGAAATGCAGACCATCAAACAGTTTCTCAAGCTGTACCATTAGAATCTGCACTATGGGGACGCCTGGGTGGCTCAGTGGGTTAGAGCCTCTGCCTTTGGCTTGGGTCATGATCTCAGGGTTCTGGGATCGAGCCCCATGTCGGGCTCTCTGCTCAGCAGGGAGCCTACTCCCCGCCCCTGCCTACTTGTGATCTCTGTCAAATAAATGAAATCTTAAAAAAAAAAAAGAATCTGCACTGTGGGGGCACCTGGGTGGCTCAGTGGGTTAAAGCCTCTGCCTTCGGCTCGGGTCATGATCCCAAGGTCCTGGGATCGAGCCCTGCATCAGGCTCTCTGCTCTGCAGGGAGCCTGCTTCCTCCTCTCTCTCTCTCCACCTGCCTCTCTGCCTACTTGTGATCTCTGTCAAATAAAAATAAATAAAATCTTAAAAAAAAAAATCTGCACTATGACAAGAACCCCAGCTGTTTCATGTGCATATTAAAGTTTGAGGAGCACCAGCACCTATGGTTAACAATAACTTATTGTACACTTGAAATTTGTCGAGAGTAAATCTCATGTTAAGTGTTCTTTCCACAGTAAACTAAAATGTAAAAGTTTGAGGAGCACTGTGTTAAATGTGAACGGTGACACATGCCCTCTAGTGGCTGACCAGGGAGCTTTAAAATGTTTTCTCTTTTTAGGACCTTTGCACAGAACTGCAGAAACATTGAACATTTAAACCTCAATGGGTGCACCAAAATCACTGACAGGTAAGGAATGAGAATGAGTTTGGTGACAAATTGACCATCAGGAGAGTGAGGGGAGAGAAACATGGTTGAAAATATCTTTAGTGTGTCTGCTTTTTTCCAGCACATGTTATAGCCTTAGCAGATTCTGTTCCAAGCTCAAACATCTGGATCTGACCTCCTGTGTGTCCATTACAAACAGCTCCTTAAAGGGGATCAGGTAAGAGTACCTGTTGTTAGAAGAAACACCTAAACCTAAGAGCATCCTGGTGTGCCTAAAACTTTTTAATGATCCCACTGGAACAACAAAGAGGTCTTCTCTCCCCTTAATTGTTGTGAGTTACTAAACTCAGACTTGGTAATCAACTGTCTGTAGGATAGATTGCACATGTGTGACCGTTTCTTGTTCTCTCAGTGAGGGCTGCCGAAACCTGGAGTACCTGAACCTCTCTTGGTGTGACCAGATCACGAAGGATGGCATTGAGGCACTGGTGCGAGGTTGCCGAGGCCTAAAAGCCCTGCTCCTGAGGGGCTGCACACAGGTACCGAGGGCTTCGTTGAGGTTTGTTTCTCTAACATGAGGTGTGGGCACTTCATTAGAGAACTTGCTTTTGCATTTTTCTTGGTTCGCCACTATTCCCTCACCTGGTTCCATCCCCCTTTTGTTCTCTCTGTCCACTCAGTTAGAAGATGAAGCTCTGAAACACATTCAGAATTACTGCCATGAGCTTGTGAGCCTCAACTTACAGTCCTGCTCAGTAAGTAACACAATTTTCCTGGGAGTGTCCTCCTGTGCCACGTTCCTTGAGTCTCCTGTGGGCCCCACTTTGAAGCCCCCAGGCAGGAGGGATGGTCGCCACACCTTGTTTTCTTATTCTTTGTCCTCATACGATCTGTCAGTTTGCCACAAGATGAAAGAATAACAGTCTAAACAAAGTGGCCCATACAAAGCCACTTATATTTCCCCCTAAAAATAACATAAATTGACGTCTTGGTTTATTTTATGATAGAAATGCTATGAACTAGTCACTAAGCTGAACAAATTCATATAAGGTCTCAGTGTCTTTTATTTTTTCTTAACTTATAAGCTGGGGATAATGACAGTGGACAAAATGAAATCATAGATGTGAAAATGCTTTGAAACATGAAGGATGTATTCAAGAGCAAGGTGTAATTTTCATCGTGACATTAACATGTGAAAAACAATTATTCCGTCCTCACTGCCATTGTCAGTATTGATCCTTGAAGAGAATGCTTGCTACATGCTCCTGGGCTTCCCAAGGGGAACATAAATTTTGAGAAATGTCAAGAGAAATCTTTGCAGTTGGTATTCAGTGAATGAGTCATATGTCTTTAGAATCCTTGATGGTGGAAGATAGAACAGAAACTGTCATCTGGACAGATGTCTTACGGTACTGCTCAATATTAGGATCTTGTAGTGAGAGCACTCACAGACAACTTAAAGTAGAATATAAATATGCAAGCCAGGGGTGTCTGGGTGGCTCAGTCTGTTGAGCATCTGACTCTTGGTTTCAGCTCAGGACATGATGTCATGGGTCATGATCTCATGGGTTGTGGGACTGGGCCCTCTGCTGATCTGCTTGAGGCTTCTCTCCCTCCTCTTCCCTCCCAGCACTCTCTCTCTCTGTCCATCTTTAAAATGGATAATAAAAAAATGCAAGTCATTTAACAATAATTTAGTGATATATTTCATTTGCTATTTTCTAAAACATTTGAGGAAATATTATAAATATATACATATATGGGACCCCTGGGTGGTTTAATCAGTTAAGTGGCTGCCTTTGGGTCAGGTCATGTTCCCAGGGTTCTAGGATCAAGTCCTGCATCGGGCTCCTTGCTCAGCAGGGAGTCTGCTTCTCCCTCTCCCTCTGTCTGCCCCTCTGCCTGCTTGTGTTCTCTCTCTCTCTCTCTGTAAAATAGATAAATAAAATATTTTAAAAATACATATATATATAACATATATATGTATGTATATGATTTATATAGCAGATATTTAAAGCATTAATCTGTAGAAATTCAACCAAAAATTATGATGTCACTTAACCAGGCAAGTCTTTTTTTTTTTTAAGATTTTATTTATTTATTTGACAGGGAGATATCACAAGTAGGCAGGCAGAGAGAGAAGAGGAAGCAGGCTCCCCACAGAGCAGAGAGCCCAAAGTGGGACTCGATCCCAGGACCCTGGGATCATGACCTGAGCCGAAGGCAGAGGCTTTAACCCACTGAGCCACTCAGCTGCCCTTAACCAGGCAAATCTTATGAGCTCTTTATTTAATCTGATTTTTAAGATTTTTAAGTTTGTGAATTTTTCCTCAAAAAAAAAATCAAATGAACTCTGGGGAGGGGGATGAAATTCTTTTAAAATTCACTCTTGGCGGGATACCTGGGTGGCTCAGTCAGTTGAGCATCTGACTCAATTTCAGCTCAGGTCATGATCCCTGGGTCCTGGGATGGAGCCCTGTGTCAGGCTCTGTGCTCAACAGGGAGTCTGCTTGAGGATTCTTTCCCTCTCTCTCTTCTCTGCACTTCCCCCTATTTGTGCGCTCGCTCGCTCTCTCTCTAAATCTTTTAAAAAAATTTCATTCTGTGGGCACCTGGGTGGCTCAGTGGGTTAAGCCTCTGCCTTCAGCTCAGGTCATGATCTCAGGGTCCTGGGATTGAGCCCCACATCAGGCTCTCTGCTCAGTGGGGAACCTGCTTCCCCCTCTTTCTTTGCCTGCTGCTCTGCCTACTTGTGATCTCTCTCTGTGTGTGTCAAATAAATAAAATCTTTTTTTAAAAAAATTTGATTCTGGGGTGCCTGGGTGGCTCAGTGGGTTAAGGCTCTGCCTTCGGCTCAGGTCATGATCTCATGGTCTTGGGATCGAGCCCCGCATCAGGCTCTCTGCTCATCAGGGAGCCTGCTTCCCCCCCACCTCTGCCTGCCTCTCTGCCTGCTTGTGATCTCTCTCTCTCTCTCTCTCTGTGTCAAATAAATAAATAAAATCTTTTTTTTTTTTTTTTTTTTTAAATTTTATTCTCAGGCGCCTGGGTGGCTCAGTGGGTTAAGCCGCTGCCTTCGGCTCAGGTCATGATCTCGGGGTCCTGGGATCGAGTCCCGCATTGGGCTCTCTGCTCAGCAGGGAGCCTGCTTCCCTCTCTCTCTCTCTCTCTCTGCCTGCCTCTCCGTCTACTTGTGGTCTCTCTCTGTCAAATAAATAAATAAAATCTTAAAATAAATTTGTATTTATAAAAAATTTTATTCTCTGTTAGTACTAGAATATTTTAAAACTGTACAGAGATAACAAATACATGTCAACCCTGTACTTCATCTTGTTTTATTAAATTATTAGGATAAAATGCTGGTATTTGGCAGCCCAACTAATTGACCAGCAGTAGATCCTATTTTTCAGTATTGTTGGTGCCTTCTGATGTTCCTTCCTGTTTGGACTTCCCCAGCGCATTACAGATGAAGGTGTCGTGCAGATATGCAGGGGCTGCCATCGGCTACAGGCTCTGTGCCTTTCTGGCTGCAGCAACCTCACAGACGCCTCTCTCACGGCCCTGGCTTTGAATTGCCCAAGACTTCAGTAAGTGCACCATTCTTTTGCTTTGTAGCTCAGAGCTTGCTGGACTGACCAGGAGGGCTTCCTGCAGGAAGGGAAAGCCTTACCAGCAGGTGGATAGGTAATGATAGAGGTGGTGGCAGTGGTTGGGTTATTGTTGGCTTTTATCAGATGAGTTGGGGTAGAACAATACGTTATCTGGTTTATTTAGGGATGTATGGGAGGAGTGGATGGGATGAACTGTACACCACCAGGGAACCTGAACTATAATTTCTTGGTGGACTTGACACATGTGCCCACCTGATTTGGCTCATCCTGTTATAGCTTTGACATCAGAGTGATCTGATAGGGTCACAATGACAGCCTCACATCCCAGTGTTACCAGATTCTCCCCTAAACCAGTTGCTAAATGGACAGAAGATGGGGAGGGAGATCACAGTCACCTTATTTATCACCTTTCCTAGAAGAAGAAAGTTTTGTTTTAACAAATAAAGATTTATTTTCTCCAATAATATTATGAATAGTAAAACTTTAACTATGGCAACAAAGTACTAATCATAGTTCATACCAGTTGAACTCATTTGTGTTCCAGGCTCTGTGTTGGGCAATTTTATAAGCATTATCTCATTTAGTCCTCTCCACTTCTCTAGAAGATATGCACTATCATTCTCACTTGTCTTTCAGATGAGAAACTGGGAGTCAAAGAAAATCACATAATCTATCTGGGTCATATGATGAGAAGGAAGTAAAACTAGAGTTTGAACTTGAATCGTTCAGAACCAGCAATCTTAGCCCTTGTACAAAAGACAGAAGAAAGAAACTTATTTTGTTGTTTACTTCTCAGTGAAACTGATCAGTTTCTCATGCTTACACCAGTTTCACATCTTTTACCCATTATCTATTGCTGTCCTTTGCCCATTTTTCTTACTGTTTCATTGGGGATGATTCTAGACTATTTTGATATTTCTGAGTAGTAGAAGGAATGTGGGTGATCAAAACTGGTCAGAAAGGTGGTCAAAATTACTGCTACAGGGGAGTATTTAACTTTAAAATGTTATTTTTCCATCCCTACTAAGCATGGGCATTGAGAATTAACTCAGGTTTTTCATTGGCTACAAATTTTTAAAATTCCTTTTAGGGTAACTGGGAATTTCATTTAAATACAATATATATAAAGATCATTTTGTTGAGTAAAAGCTCATTTTAATTGTGTTTAAGAGTCAACAAATATTGGAATAATATTTGAAAATAGCAGCAGCAGCAGCAATGTCCTGGAATTGTGGGAAGATTCCTGGGTTTTCTCCCTGAATTTGGGCTGGAACTGTGGGACTTAGGGCAGGCCACACTTTCCCCTAAGCCTTCTTCCCATCATCTATCCTGTGGGACAGCATTTGCATTTACTGTCCTTAGGACTATTCCAGAAGCAGAGGTGTGTCAGAAGGCAGAATAACCTCAAGAGTGTGCTTCATAAAGTGTATTTCTGTTGTTAACCAGTCACTGCCTTTTCCTCCCATGCACTCTGTATCCCAGGATTTTGGAGGCTGCCCGATGTTCCCATTTGACTGATGCAGGCTTTACACTTTTAGCTCGGGTAAGCCAGAGGTTTCAAAAAACAAAACCAAACTATAATTTACCTCTCATTTCAAAATAACTTGCTGTGGTTTTAGAGTGTGCAAAAATTGCGTACCTTTAGAAAGGACAGGTACCAAGTAGACTAGGGTCCTCAGGATACGTTTCCCATTTTCCCCAGAATGCTAAGGTGGTCCTGTAGGGGTTTCTGGAGCAAGTCTAAACCTCACTCTCATTTGGTCAGGCGGGACCACAAGAGGAATTTCCTCCCTGGCAGGACATGCCCTTCCTCATTCAAACCCTGACTCAGTCTCTCAGTAGCTTCCCCAATTGAGCTGTTGTCTGCCTCTGCTCCTTCTTCCACATCACCCTGCAGATGCTGACTATCATGGGGGTTCCTCTTGTCTGCAGCTGGGAACCCATGACCTTCTGGGGATGGTCTTACTTTTCCTCTACCCTAATCCTCACCTGTCCAAACTGTGCCTGAGCACCCCACCTCCATGCTTTCCCAAGCCTATTCTATGGCTAAAATTTACAGGATGATATCCATAGCCACTGGGAAGGTGGAGGCCACTACCTTTCCAGGTGAGAGGATTGTAGCCCAGGGTGGCCACATTCCCATTGCCAAAGGGAATGTGATTCAAAAAGCACCTGCTCAGAAGTGCTGGCTCACTGGGTCACTTTAGGAACAGGACATACTCCTAAAGGGAAGAGAACAAGGATACTGGGCCAGTACTCAGAGGGATACAGCAAGCCACCCATGTTGCCCTGACCACTGACCACATGGTGGTGGTGGGGGGTGGTGGTATCTTATGGACTTTTCCAGAATTGCCATGACCTGGAGAAGATGGATCTTGAAGAATGCATCCTGGTAAGTAGACTCCTGACAAGTCCTGCAGGGCTGCCCCTTAGACCTGAGAGACAACCAGGCATAGCCAGAGACCCCAGCTGGCTGTTGTCTGGACCCTTCTCACCCCAGCATGTCAGGAATTGGGACCCCCATAAGGGCTAGGGCAGTGGGATGCATGAACTTTGGGCTCTTCTCAGCCATCAGAGCTATAGCTGAGAAGTTCAGGGTAGCTCCAGGTTTTGCCAAACATTAAAAAAAAAAAAAATCTTCCACAGAACTGAAGGGAGAAATAAGTTTGCATGTCCAGTGTTGAGGTGACTACAGAGGAGAATCCTGGGGACCCTCTTTACCTACTCCTTCTTTGTCCCCTATCCCTGGACCCCCTTGGGGCACCAGAGGAGAGACCAAGAACAGCTTTGTGTCTACAAGATTTGAGGTTGTTGGTGAAGAGAGGGGCTCCCAGCCTGAATGTGTTTGAGATGAGTTTTTAATTGTTTTACACCTTTTGATTCTTATGTTCAGGAGAAACCAAACTTAGGTATTAAGTTCTGGTGTGGAAGCCACATTGACACAGCTTGTTTCCCTCCAGATCACCGACAGCACACTCATCCAGCTCTCTGTCCACTGTCCTAAACTGCAAGCCCTGGTGAGTCTGAGTTTTTCCTGACATTCTTCACCTCTTAGGGATGAAAGAACTCTCCCACCACAGCAAGAATCTGTGTGGTTTTCCTTTTTGTAAAGGTATCATCATTCCTGGTTTCAAAGATCTATTAGTTGGGCTAACTTGGGAGGCAGGTTATCTAAATGTTACTGGTTTCATCTTAGGATATGAACCTATAATAGAGACCCATGTCCTTACTACTATGTTCATGTCCACTGTGTCAGGGAGAGTGAAACTTAGCATGTTACAATGATAAAATCTAGACAAGGATCCTTTTCGGTATGCCAGTTTTAAACTTGTAGGATGTATCTTCAGCAGGTTCTGCTGATTCTGAAACTTGCTTTATTTCCTGGTTTCCTTTTCAATACCAGAGCCAATTTTGGTGAGCTTTAAAAAATCTTATTATGCAAAAAAAAAAAAAAAAAAAAAAAAATCTTATTATGCAACTCATTTGTCCTGGAAGCTATCCAAGAAGAATTTTAGCAGTTTATGATATTAAAGAATAAGGAATATAGCCCAAAAGGAAATCCCCATGACTGTCTTCATTGCTAGAGAGTTTTATCTTTCATCATGATTTATCAAAACTCAGTGATGTTGTGTAAGGAGCCTAGGCCATCAGGTGTCCAGTCAGTCACTGTCCTTTCAGAATGACAAGTATACAGGTTACCTAACTGGTGGAAAGCTGCTCTTGATGATATGAGACAATTTTATCAAACCACTACTCAACTGGGACACAAGAGGAAAAATAGGGACTCAAGACTTGATAACATTTAGATGAATATTTCATCCATTTTAAAATGAAACATTGGACACCTCGGAAAATAACAATGTGAAGTAGAATGTATGTTCATTTTTCAGTGTCACACCCCCACAGTCTGACCAGCATCTCCTGTCTTTCCCAGTTACTCCATCTGTCACTGAACTGCAACCAAGACTGAACCTAAATGGGTCCCTTTGAACTCATCATCTTTTCATTGTCAATCCTCATTTGATGTCCCTTCCCACTCAGCCTAAATTGTGTGTTCAATTATTAACTCATTTCCTTGATCCTCAAGATTTTCCTTCTTCAATTAGCTCAGCTGCCGTTCTGTTTAACTGTCAGCTGCTGAGCCATTTTTGAAGTAAGAACAAGAGTACAGTAGAGAAGGTCTCACTGGCATTTTTTAATGGAGGAAACAGCACATATTCTTAGATTGACAGAAGCCATGGCTGGGTTTCAGAATGAGGGAGGAGAGGAGATGAGGCTGAATGGGAAGCAGGACCAAAGCCTCATAGCCCCTGCTAAGGAGAATAGACCTGCTCCTCTCAATTGTCTCTGTGAGCCTTACCAAGGTGACATGAAAAGCTGAGATGGGGGCTCATAGTCTGAAGGGCCAGTGTTCTGTGGCACACCTGAAAGAGCAGCCTGGCCCATATTTTGTTCCCAAATTGGCGACCCTGCTTTATTCATTTCTTCTAATTGTCTCAGCTTAGAATGTTGAGATTCACTAGATGCTTTTGACTACTCCTAGAATTTTATAAGCAGAACAATTCCATGCTCACATGGGTACCCACAAATCCTGTACCAGCTGCTGAGACTAAACCCCATATCCAGTTCACAGTAGCCTCCCATAGCTAAGACTTTTAAATTTATCCTCACTAACATCTTGTCCTCTGATTTGGGTGCACACAACTTTATGACTGTTATATCTTCCTGAAGAATTGACATTTTGTCATTATTAAATGTTCTTCTTTATCACTGATAAAACTCTGTCTTGAAGTCTACTTTATCTGGTGTTAATATTAGTCTTTTTATGCTTATTTTTGCATACATATCATTTTTCTTCAACTTATGTTTTTATATATAAAAGCTGTCTTGCCTTTATGCAGTCTGATAAACTTTCTTTTAATCAAAATGTTTAGTCATTTATATTTAATGTAATATTGATACAGTTGGTTGTTTTCTCCTTTTTGTTTTCCGTTCTCTGCTCCTTCTTTCCCACTTTCTTTTTGAGTTAACTAAATATTCATTTTAACTGCATTTTAATTTGTCTGTTGGCGTTTTTAGTCATATCTCTATGCCTTGATTTTTTTAGTGCTTGCACTAATAGCCAAGGAAGCTTTCTTCAGTGGGAATTTAGGGGTAGTCTAGGATTGGAATTTAGACTGTCAATTCCCAGAAGACAGAAATAGGATCTTCTCTCTTTACCAGTAGCACCTTGCACAAGGCTTAGCCAGAGAAGCCACTTCCAGTCCTCTTTGGGGACAAAGTAGGGTGTAAACAAGCCAGCCCAAATATGAGAAAGTCAGACACAGAAATTGTGTGAGTAATGAGGGTGATCCCTACAACTGTGGTGCTTCAGATCCCAAGGATTGCAGCCCTTTTCAGGAGACTGCCAGCAGTTCCCTGGCCATACTAGAACCCCACCATGAGAAGCTGCTGTTTTGGAAGAAGTTTCCTGCACTCAGGAATCCTAAACGTCCCCAAGTTCGCCTTACCCATAGTATCAAGCAACCTTGTCAAGGCAGCATGACCAGCTTCTTGAGTTTCACACCACCAAACTCAGGGAGGAAAGGAGGATGGAAAGAGTTCTTGATGTTGAAACAGATCTCAGGGGAAGATTCTGGGCCCTGGAGAAGAGGAGAATGTCTGGATTACTCAGGGCATGGCCTATCCTAATTTTAACAGATAAGTGGCTTGAATTTTCTTCTTTTTAACATTTCAGTTCGAATTCCATTAAATCCCTGGCTTTTGGAGGGGAGCACTGCCCAGAATATGGGACACACACACTCATACAAACACACTTCTGAATCCTAGGAGACCCCTAGCAGCCTAGTAGAAATGGAAGAAAGGGGGTAAGGAAAAACAAGTCTGAGTGCTATCATGTCAGCCTCCTATCTCTGCTATAAGTGAACTTCCTTATCTTTAAAAATAGCAAAAATAAGTCCTTCCTTATCAATAATCACTCTAAATGTAAATGGATTAAATTCCCCCAATCAAAAGACATGGAAGGACCAAATGGATAAAAAACCGTGACCCAGCTATATGGCTAGACCTAAAACAATTTAACTTTTAGAGCTAGAAAGAAACAAACCAAGCCCAGAGTTAGCAGAAAGAAGAAAATAACAAAAATTAAAGCAGATATAAATTTAAAAATAGAAAATAGAAAAAAACAAATGAAATAGTTTTTTTAACAAATAAAATTGACAAACCCTTAGAATAACTATGGAAAAAAGGAGAAGACAAGTAAAGTCAGAAACAAAAGAAGAGACATTATAATTATGACATGAATAAAATGAATCAAATATGAACAGTTATATGCCAACAAACAATAATCTAGAACAAATGAATGAATTCCTAGAAACATATAACCAAGTAAAAGTAAATCATGGAGAAATGGGAATCCTAATCAGACACATAACCAGTGTGGAGGTTAAAACAGTCATCAAGAACCCCCTAACAAAGACAAGCCTGGGACCAGATAGCTTCTCTGGTGAATTCTACCAAACATTTAAAGAGGAATTACTACCAGTCCTTCTCAAAATTTTCCCAAAAAATTGAAACGGTAAGAACACTTCCAAACTCATTTTATAGGCCAGCATTACTTTGGTACCAAAACCAGACAAAGACACCACTAGGAAAGAAAATGATAGGCCAATATCCCTAATGAATATAGATGGGTACATCCTCAGTAATTTACCAGCAAACTGAATCCAACAGCACATCAATGGAATAAAAGGTAAAATCACAAGATCATCTCAGCAGATGCATAAAAAGCATTTGATGAGGGGTGTCTGGGTGGCTCAGTTGTTAAGTGTCTGCCTTTGGTTCAGGTCATGATCCCAGAGTCCTGGGATCAAGCCCCACATTGGGCTCCCTGCTCAGCAGGGAAGCCTGCTTCTCCCTCTCCCACTGCCCCTGTTTGTGTTCTACCTCTCTCTCTCTCTGTCAAATAAACAAAAATCTTTATTTAAAAAAATTTGATGAAATTCTACACCTTTTCATTATAAAAACTCTCAACAGACTAGGAAAAGAAAGAAGATCCAGAATAAGGCAAGGGTGCCCACTTGTACCATTTGTATTTAACATAGTACTAGAAGTCCTAGCCAGACAGATTAGATAATAAAAAGAGATAAAAGACATCCACATTGGAAAGGGAGAAGTAAAATTATCCTTGTTTGCAAACAACTTGGTTGTTAAGAGTAGAAAATCCCAAAGAGTCCATTTTAAAAACTTAAAGAACTAGTAAATAAATTCATTAAAGTTGCAGGATACAAAATTAACATACAAGATTTGGTTGCATTTTTATACATTAATAATGGACTATTCAAAAAGGGAATTAGGAAAAATTCAGTTTAGAGTAACATCAAAAAGAGTAAAATACAGGCATCTGGGTGGCTCAGTTAGTGTCTGCCTTCCACTCAGGTCATGACCCCATGGTCCTAGGATCAAGCCCCACGGTAGGCTCTCTGCTCAGTGGGGAGCTTGCTTCTCCCTCTCTCTCTGCCTGCCATTCACCCTGCTTGTGCTTGCACACACTCTCTCTCTGTTAAATAAATAAAAAATCTTTTTAAAAAAGTAAATACTTAAGAATAAACTTAACTGGGGCACCTGGTGGCTCAGTGGGTTAAAGCCTCTGCCTTCGGCTCAGGTCATGATCCCAGGGTCCTGGGATCAAGCCCCGCATCGGGCTCTCTGCTCAGTGGGGAGCCTGCTTCCTCCTCTCTCTCTCTGCCTGCCTCTCTGCCTACTTGTGATCTGTCTGACAAATAAACAAAAATCTTAAAAAAAAAAAAAAAGAATAAGGAGATGAAGGACTTGTATATTGAAAACCACAAAACACTGATGAAAGAAGTGAATTAAGTGGAAATACATCCCATGTTCCTGGATTAGAGGTGTTAATTTTATTAGAATGCCCATATTGGGGCGCCTGGGTGGCTCAGTGGGTTAAAACCTGTGCCTTCAGCTCAGGTCATGATCCCAGGGTCCTGGGATAGAGCCCCACATTGGACTGTCTGCTCAGCAGGGAGCCTGCTTCCTCCTTTCTGTCTGCTTCTCTGCCCACTTGTGAACTCTGTCAAATAAATAAATCTTTAAAAAAAAAATGCCCATACTACCCAAAGCAATCTACAGATTCATTGCAGTACCTATCAAAATTTCAAAAATATTTTTTACAGAAATAGAGTGATGCTACAATTCATATGGAGCCACAGAAGATTCTGAATAGCTAGTTCTGAGAAGGAACAAAGCTGGAGGCATCACACTTCCTAATTTCAAGTTATATTTTGAAGGTGTTGTAATCACAACGATATGGTACTGGTACAAACACCAACATGTAGACCAGTGGAATAGAATAGAGAGCCCAGAAATTAATCCATGTGTATATGGTCAGTTGGTTTTCAAGAATTTAAATCAGCACCTTGAAGGGAGATTAGCACTCTCATTTTCACTGTAGCACTATTCACAATAGCTAAGATATGGAAACAACCTAAATGTTCATCCTCAGATGAACTGATACATAAAATGTATTCCATACACTGAATGGAATACCAGTCAACCTCAAAGAGAAGGAAATTCTCCAATATATGACAACATGGATGGACCTTTAGGACATTATGCTAGGTGAAATAAGCCAGGCACAGGAAGACAAGTACTGCATGATTCCATTTATAGGTAGTATCTAAAATAGTCAAATTTATAAAATCAAAGACTGGACTGGTGGTTACTGGGGTGTGTGGGGAGTTATCAACAGGCATAAAGCTTTTGTTGAGTAAGATGAATAAGGTCTAAAGATCTTCTGTAAAATATTGTACCTATAGTCAAAAATAATATGCACTTAAAATGTGTTAGAAGGATAGAGCTTATGTGCTTTTAGCACAGTAAAATCTAAAAAAAGACATTACTATATAACAGTTATATGAGGGTATTACGGTAGCCAAATTCATAGAAACAAAATGGTGGTTGCAAGGGGCTGGAGGCAGGGACATGGGGAGTGCTTTTTAATGGGTATAGAGTTTCAGTTTTGCAAAATGAAAAAGTTCTGAAGATCCATTGCACAATAATGTAAGATACATTAACACTGTTGAACTGTATACTTTAAAATGGTAAAGATGATAAATTTTAAGTTATGTGGTTTTTCTCACAATTAGAACTTTTAAAGAAAGAATGGAAATGAAAAATAAAAAAGATCCCAAGACATTAGGAAGAAAGAAAAATGGAAAGAACAGGAAAAATGTATAAATAAAACATTTTTCCTCTGAGTTTTCTAAGTTTTATTTGATGAAGCAAAAATTATGACATTGGTATGGTTCTCAATGTATATAGAGGAAGTAATTAAGACAGCATATTGTAGGGGTACCTGGCTGACTCAGCTGTGTGTGCAACTCTTGATCTTAGGGTTGTGAGTACAAGCCCCACGTTGGGCATAGAGTTCACTTTAAAAAAAAAAATATATAAATATATATATATATATATATATATATATATATATATATATGAAATGAGGATGGGTGAAAGGACTTTTTTTTTTTAAAGATTTTTTTATTTATTTATTTGACAGAGAGAGATCACAAGTAGACGGAGAGGCAGGCAGAGAGAGAGAGGGAAGCAGGCTTCTCGCCGAGCAGAGAGCCCGATGCGGGACTCGATCCCAGGACCCTGAGATCATGACCTGAGCCGAAGGCAGCGGCTTAACCCACTGAGCCACCCAGGCGCCCGTGAAAGGACTTTTTTAAATGGAGGTAAATCAGGACAAACAGAAACTAAAAGAATTTGCCATCACCAAACCAGCCCTATAAGAAATATTGAAAGGAGTTCTCTAAGCAAAGAGAGAGACTAAAGGTAACATAGACTAGAAAGGAACAGAAACAATATACAGTAACAGTAACCTTCTAGGCAATACATTGGGACTATATTCATATCTTTAAATAGTTACCCTGAATGTAAATGGGATAAATGCCCCAATCAAAAGACACAGGGCATCAGATTGGATAAAAAAACAAGACTCATCGATATACTCTCTGTAAGAGACTCATTATAGACCCAAAGACACCTCCAGATTTAAAGTGAGGGTATGGAAAACCATTTACCTTGCTAATGGACATAAAAAGAAAATGGGGTGGCAATCCTTATATCAGACAAATTAGATTTTAAGCCAAAGACTATAATAAGAGATAAGGAAGGACACTATATCAATACTTAAAGGGTCTATCCAACAAGAAGATCTAACAATTGTAAATATTTATATGCCTCTAACAGAGGAGAAGCCAATTATATAAGCCAATTAATAACAGTCAAAGAACCATATCAATAATAAGACAATAATACTGGGGGACGTTAACAACCCCCTCACTGAAATGGAGAGATCATCTAAGCGGAAGATCAACAAGGAAAAAAAGCTTTAAATGACACACTGGACCAGATGGAAATCACAGATATATTCAGAACGTTCCATCCCAAAGCAACAGAATACACATTCTTCTCTAGTGCTCATGGAATATTCTCCAGAATAGATTACCTTCTGGGTCACAAATCAGGTCTCAACCCGTACCAAAAGATTGGGGTCATTCCCTATATTTTCAGAACACAATGCTCTGAAGCTAGAACTCAATCACAAGAGGCAAGTTGGAAAGAACTCAAATACATGGAGGCTAAAGAATGAATGGGTCAACCAGGCAATTAAAGAAGAATTTTTAAAATTCATGGAAACAAATGAAAATACAACTGTTCAAAATCTATGGGATGCAGCAAAGGTGGTCCATAGAGGAAAGTAGACAGCAATACAAGTCTTTCTTAAGAAACAAGAAAGGTCTCAAATACATAACTGAACCTCACACCTAAAGGAGCTGGAGAAAGAACAGCAAATAAAGCTAAACCCAGCAGAAGAATAGAAATACAAATTAGAGCAGAAATCAATGAAATAGGAACCAAAAGAATAATAGAACAGATCAATGAAATAGAAGCTGGTTCTTTGAAAGAATTAATGAGATTGATAAGCTCCTGGCCAAACTTATCAAAAAGAAAAGAGAAAGGACCCCAACTAATAAAATCATGAATGAAAGAGGAGAGATCACAACCAACACCAAAGAAATACAATTATAAGAACATATTATGAGCAACTATATGCCAGCAAATTAAACAATCTGGAAGAAATGGATGCATTCTTAGAGACATATAAACTCCCAAAACTGAACCAGGAAGAAATAGAAAACCTGAACAGATCCATAGCCAGTAAGGAGATTGAAACAGTCATCAAAAATCTCCTAACAAGAGCCCAGGGCCAGACAGCTTCCCAGGGGAATTCTTCCAAACATTTAAAGAAGAATTAATACCTATTCTGAAACTGTTGCAAAAAGTAGAAATGGAAGGAAAACTTCCAAACTCATATTGTGAGGCCAGCATTATCTTGATCCCAAAACCAGACAAAGACCCCATCAAAAAGAATTATAGACCAATATCCCTGATGAACACGGATGCAAAAATACTCGTCAAAATACTTGCTAAAGGATCCAACAGTACATTAAAAGGATTATTTACCACAACCAAATAGGACTTATTCCTGGGCTACAAGATTGGTTCATCATCTGCAAATCAGTGTGGTATACCACATTAATAAAAGAAAGAACAAGAACCATATGATTCTCAATAGATGCAGAAAAAGCATTTGACAAAGTACAGTTTCCTTTCTTGATTAAAACTCTTCATATTGTAGGGAAAGAGGGTACATACCTCAAAATCAAAAAAGTCATCTATGAAAAACCCACAACAAATACCATTCTGAATGGGGAAAAACTGAGAGCTTTTCCCCTAAGGTGAGGAACACGGCAGGGCTGTCCACTATCACCACTGCTATTCAACATAGTACTAGAAGTCCTAGCCTCAGCAATCAGACAACAAAAAGTAATAAAAGGCATCGGAATCAGCAAAGAAGAAGTTTAACTTGCACTGTTTGCAGATGATGTGATACTTTATGTGGAAAACCCAAAAGACTCCACCCCAAAACTGCTAGAACTCATACAGGAATTCAGTAATGTGGCAGGATATAAAATCAATGCACAGAAATCAGTTGCATTTCTATATACCAACAGCAAGACAGAAGAAAGAGAAATTAAGGAGTCAATCTCATTTACAGTTGCACCCAAAACCATAAGATACCTAGGAAAAATCTAACCAAAGAGGCAAAGAATCTGTACTCAGAAATCTATAGAATACTCATGAAAGAAATTGATGAAGACATAAAGAAATGGAAAAACATTCCATGCTCATGGATTGGAAGAACAAATATTGTGAAAATGTCTATGCTACCTAAAGCAATCTACACATTTAATGTACTCCCTGTCAAAATACCATCAACTTTTTTCACAGAAATGGAACAAATAATCCTAAAATTTGTATGGAACCAGAAAAGACCCCAAGTAGCCAGAGGAATGTTGAAAAAGAAAACCAAAGCTGGTGGCATCACAATTTTGGACTTAAAGCTATACTACAAAGCTGTAATCATCAAGACAGTATGGCACTGGCACAAAAACAGACACACAGATCAGTGGAACAGAGTAGAGAGCCCAGAAATGGACCCTCAACTCTATGGTCAACTAGTCTTCAACAAAGCAGGAGAGAATGTCCAGTGGAAAAAAGTCTCTTCCACAAATGGTGTTGGGAAAATCAGACATCCACATGCAGAAGAATGAAACTGGACCATTTCCTTATACCACACAAAAAAGTAAACTCAAAATGGATGAAAGACCTAAGTGTGAGACAGGAATCCATCAAAATCCTTGAGGAGAACACAGGCAGCAACCTTTTCAGCCTCAGCCACAGCAATTTCTTCTTGGACATATCACCAAAGGCAAGGTAAACAAGTGTAAAAATGAACTATTGAGACTTCATCAAGATCAAAAGCTTTTGCACAGCAAAGGAAATAGTCAATAAAACCAAAAGACACTGACAGAATGAGAGAAGATATTTGCAAATAACCTATCAGATAAAGGGCTAGTATCCAAAATATATAAAGAACTTATCAAGCTCAACACCCAAAGAACAAATAATCCAGTCAAGAAATAGGCAAAAGACATGAACAGACATTTCTGCAAAGAAGACATCCAGATGGCCAACAGACACATGAAAAAGTGCTCCACATCAGTTGGCATCAGGGAAAGACAAATCAGAACCTCAATGAGATACCACCTCACACCGGTCAGAATGGCTAAAATTAACAAGTCAGGAATTGACAGATATTGGCAAGGATGAAGAGAAAGGGGAGCCCTCCTACATTGTTGGTGGGAATGCAAGCTAGTGCAGCCACTCTGGAAAACGAGATTCCTCAAAAAATTGAAAATAGATACCCTACAACCCAGCAATTGCACTACTGGGTATTTACCCCAAAGATACAAATGTAGTGATCCGACGGTACATGTGCACCCAAATGTTTATGACAGCAATGTCCACAATAGCCAAACTATGGAAAAAACCTAGATGTCCATCAATTGATGAATGGATAAAGATGTGGTATATGTATACACACACACACACACACACACACACACACACACACACGGTGAAATATTATGCAGCCATCAAAAAAGTGAAATCTTGCCATTTGCAATGACATGGATGGAAGTAGAAGCTATTATGCTAAGCAAAATAAGTCAATCAGAGAAAAATAGTTATCATATGGTCTCACTGATATGAGGAATTTGAGAAACAACAGAGGATCATATGGGAGGGAGGGGGAAAATGAAAAAAAAAAAACAGAGAGGGAGACAAACCATAAGAGACTCTTAATCTCAGGAAAGAAACTAAGTGTTGATAGAGTGGAAGGGGGTGGGAGGAAGGGGGTGGCTGTGTGATGGACATTGGGGAGGGTATTGCCATGGTGAGTGCTGTGAATTGTGTAAGACTGATGAATCACAGACCTGTACCCTGAAACAAATAATACGTTATATGTTAAGTTAAAAATGAAAATTTTTAAAAAGGGAGATAAAGTTTTCATATTTAACTCAACCTGTAAAATATTGATGCCAGTAGGTGGTGATAAGTTATGGTTGCATAATGTAATACCTAGAGCAACCACTAAGAAGTCTACAAAAGAGAGACACTCAAATACAATAGATAAATAAAAATGGAAAAATAGGTAAATCAAAATGGAAATCTATAAAAAATGTTTCAGAGACTCATGGGCAGGCAGAGAAATGAAAATCTAGAAGAATAGGGGGAAAAGGGTCGGACTTAAGCCCAAGCATATCATTAAATATAAATGATTTTTTTTTTACAGATTTTATTTATTTATTTGAGAGAGATATAGAGCACAAGTAGGCAGAGCAGCAGGCAGAGGGATGGGAAAGGCAGGCTCTCCACTGAGCAGAGAGCTAGGTGGCACTTGATCCCAGGACTCCGGGATCATGACCTGAGCCGAAGGCAGACACTTAATGGACTGAGCCACCCAGGTGCCCCAATATAAATGGTCTTAATTTATATACCAATTAAAAGGCAGATATTGCCCGAATGGATAAAATAACATGATCCAAGTATAAGCTGTAAGAAATTTACTTTGAATGTGATACTATAGGTTGGCTAAAGTAAAAGAAAAAGAAAGATATAATAAAGAAACTTTATTTTTTTTTTTAAGATTTTATCTATTTGAGAGAGTGTATGCAAGAGAGCACAAGCAGTGGGGAGAGACAAAGGGAGAGGGAGAAGCAGACTCCCCACTGGGCAGGGAGCCTGTGGGGCTTGATTTCAGAACCCCGGCATCATGACCCAAGCCAAAGGCAAACTCTTAACTGACTGAGCCACTGGTGCTCCCAAAAGAAACTTTATAAACAAAAGAAAGCAGGAATGGTTATATTATTATTAGATACAGGAAACCTCAGAGCAAGGAGAATTTACCAGGAAGAGAGAAGGATATGACATACAGATAAAAGAGTCAATCCACCAAGATGATTGGGTGCCGGGGTGGCTCAGTCATTTAAGCATCTGCCTTTGGCTCAGTTCATGATCTCAGGGTCCTGGGATCGAGCCCTGAGTCAGGCTCCCTGCTTACCCTGGAGTCTACTTCTTCCTCTTCCTTTATCCCTAACCCCCGCCTGTGCTCTCTCTTTCTCTCCCTCTCAAATAAAATCTTAAAAAAAAAAAAAAAAAGGATAATTCCATTTTTAATGTATATACATCAAACAACAGAGTTGCAAATTATGTGAAGCAAAAACTGATAGAAACAGAAGATCCACAATTATAGTTGGACACATCAGTATTCTTCTCTCAACAGTTGATAGAACAACCAGACAGAAACTCAGCAACTATAGAGAACTTAACACCGTTAAGGGAATGCAAACTGTCACAGCCACTCTGGAAAACAGCACCCTAAGCACAATTTTTTAGAAGTTCAACTAAATGAAAATTAAAATAGAACATATCAAAATATGTTGGATGCAGTAAAGCAGTGCTAAAAGGGAGATGTATAGCATTAAATGATTACACTGAAAATAAAGTGTTGGGGTGTCTTTTTTGCTCAGTTGGTAAAGTACATGACTCTTGATCTCAGGGTTGTGAGTTCAAGCTTATACTAGCACCCACACTGGGTGTAGAGATTACTTGAAATAAATAAGTAAACTTGAAGATAAATAAGGAAAGTCTTGATAATCTTAAACTCCCACCCAGATGAAACCAGAAAAAGAAGGAACAAAATAAATCCAAAATAAGGAAAAGAAAGAATGTACTAAAGATAATAATAGAAATCAATGAAAGTAAAAAATGAAGAACAATAGAAAAAAACAGCAAAACAAAAGCTTGTTCTTTGAAACAGACCTCTAGCAAGACTGATGAAGAAATGATACATTACCATTAATGAGAATGAAACAGGGGTGCTATGGTCTGAATGTTTGTGTGCCCCCAAAATTCATATGTTGAATCCTACCCCCCAACAGGATGGTCTTAGGATCTTGGGGAGGCGACCAGGTTCAGAACTTCCTCATGAATGGGTTAAATGCTCTTATAAAAGAGTCTCCAGATGGATCCTTCCCTGCATCCACCCCTGGAGGAGTGTACAGCGAGAAGGCATTGGCTGCAAACCCGGAAGGGGGCCGTCTCCAGCCATCACATCACATCTGCCTGCACCATGATCTGGGACTTCCAGCCTCCAAACCGTGAGAGAGAAATTTCTGTGGTTTATAAGCCAGCCTCTCTGTAGCATTTTGTTACAGCGCAGGAACAGACTGAGACCTGCACCACCACAGGCCGTGAAGACAGTAAAGGATGATAAGGGAATACTAGGAACACCTCCACATAAATCCATTTGACCACTTCCAGCACATTTAAAAGCACAGACCAGCACAGCTCATTCATTATAAAACATCATTTGAATAGCTTGTTAGTACTAAAGTAATTGATTTATAATTTTTAAACTGCCAAAACAGAAATCTCCAGATGGTTTCACTGAAGAGTTCTATCAAACGCTGAAGCCAACTACACAATTTCTTCCAGAAAATAGGTGACAGAGTACTTCGCAACTCATATGAGGCCAATAATAACCAGATATAAAACCTAGGTAATAATAGTACCAAGAGACAAAACTACAGACTAGTATCCCTCATAAATATAGAAGCAAATGCCCTTAAAATATTAGCAAATAGAATTCAGCAATATATAAAAATAATTATACACCCTGACCAAGCAGGGTTTATTCCGGGGACACAAGTCTAGTTTAATATTTGAAAATGAATCAGTGTAATCCACCATGTTAACAGGCTACAGAAGAAAAATTAATGATCATATCAATTAAAGCAAAAAAAATTTGATAAAATTCAAAAGAAAAAGTTCAAGGTATTTTTTTAAGTGCCAAGAATACAAGAGAAAAATCCCCTATCTCATTTAAAACCCCCAGTTACCCTATTTCCCCACCTGCCCCCTCAGGGATAATCTCTGTGGCCAATGTATGTTCCTTCTAGAGAAATTCTATGTGAGATTGAGAGATTTTCTCCCCCTCCCGCCCTCTTCCCAGCAAAAGACACCTGCTGTTTTGCATTTAAAGGCAGTTGTACTTCCTGCTGTGCATATTTGCCGCCTCCCCCACCACCACTTCTGCCTTCTCTGGAATGCTAGTATAAGCACTTCCAGAATGTGGCTCTCCTAATTAGTCTGTAGATAGACAGTGCCTAACAGTGGCAAACTTGTTTTTCTGGAGTATCCCTTCCTCCTAACACACCTGCCATAAACAGATGAGGAAATAAAAACAGCCTTAAATCCGTAGGATACTAGGGGTGGGCAAAATAATGCAGGAGAGGGGAAAGGTTTATTTATTTTTTTTTTAAGATTTTATTTATTTATTTATTTGACAGAGGGAAAGAGAGATCACAAGCAGGCAGAGAAGCAGGCAGAGAGAGAGAGGGGGAAGCAGGTTCCCTGCCGAGCAGAGAACCCGACGTGGGGCTCGATCCCAGGACCCTGGGATCATGACCTGAGCCGAAGGCAGAGGCTTAACCCACTGAGCCACCCAGGTGCCCCGGAAAGGTTTATTAAGGCTGGCCTGAGCTTATTATAATGGGCAAGTCTCAACTTCTTTGAGTCTTGATTTCCTCATCTGTAAAATGGCAATCATAATACCTACTCCGTAGGGAGGCTGTGAAGCATAAATGAGATAATATATAAACAATGAGTGGCAGATAGCTTTGACTATTGGCTCTTTATTAGCATAAACTAAAAGCCCCTCTGCTCTGTGAACCATATTGGCAGATTTTCCTAGGAACTCAGGGAACACCTCAAGCTTGTTTGACATGTTGACCCCTCTGATTATCCTTAAATTAAACCAGTTTTTAAATTATATAAATACTTACCTATGCCAGTATAGAAGCTTTTCAGTTAATATGAAAGCATCTGTCTCCTTGGTCCCAGATGCAACTGTTAATTTTTTGATTTCTCAATTTCCCTGTTTTAAAACAATGAAGTTGGTACTCTGACACCATCTCCATCATCTTCCTCTAATCTATGTGGTTATATGTGTGTATATTCATGTATGTGTATATGTAAGTAATATAGATACATATACACTTTGTTTCTGGTTGTACTTTATTGTAAATAATTAAATTCTATTTTTAAAATTTTTTAATTAAATTTTCTTTCCAAATTCTGTTGGTTTTTTGTTTTTTTTTTAGAAATTTATTTATTGATTTTACTTTTTTTTTTTAGATTTTTTTTTTATTTATTTATTTGACAGAGAGAGATCACAAGTAGACGGAGAGGCAGGCAGAGAGAGAGGGAAGCAGGCTTCCTGCTGAGCAGAGAGCCCGATGTGGGACTCGATCCCAGGACCCTGAGATCATGACCTGAGCCGAAGGCAGCGGCTTAACCCACTGAGCCACCCAGGCGCCCCTATTTATTGATTTTAAAGAGAGAGAGAAGGGCAGAGGGAGTGGGAGAGAGTCCCAGTTAGAGTCCACACTGAACACGGAGCCTGACATGGGCTGGATCTCATGACCCTGGACACCCAACCGACTGTACCACCCAGCTGCCCTTCAAATTCTGTTTCTTAATTTAAACAACCTCCTGGCTTTATCCACAAATCAATTCCAAAGCTAAAGAAAAATGAACAGCAGTAATTGATTACATAAGTACTATTTCATGTAGAATCATATGTTGTGATTGGATTCATGAGAAGAAATATTTCCCATGTTGCTCAAAGAAGAATCATTCAAGCTCCAAGTTCTGACAGAATTTTTTTCCTTCTAGGTTCCTTTCCCTCTAATTTGTACTCAGCTGCCTATTTCTTGTATCCACTATCAGGCTTTCTTGATTTTTTTTTTTTTCACTTTGCAGAAATACCTCACACCCATCTACTTGTCTCCTCCACCGTAACTCATCAGGTCCAAAATTGGCAGGCATTTCCTTGCCTCAAAGATTGTAGTAGTCTATTTGCTCAACTACATCCACATTTACATTCTGAATAATCTGGCAGTCAGGGTGGCTTATCTTTTCTTTTTTCTTTTTTTAAAAATAATTGATTTATTTTTCAGTAATCTCTACACCCAATGTGGGGCTCAAATTCATGATCCTAAGATCACAAGTCATCTGCTCTTCCAACTGAGCCAGCCAGGCACTCCAGGGTGGTTTATCTTTTCAGTTTTAATTTTTTACTGAAGTAAAATATACATGCAGAAAAGAGCACTTATTATAGGTGTATATATCAGTGCATTTGCATAAGCTACATGATGAAGAATCAGCCTTACCAGACTCCAGACAACCCTTTTCTGCTGCTCCTTTCTGGTCACTAAGACATCCCCCACCACCACCATCACCAAGGGGAGTGACTTCCAACTCTAACCCTAGATTAGTTTTGCCCTTGTTTTGTACTTTATTATCTATAAACTATGAATGGGGGGTACCTGGGTGGCTCAGTCAGTTAAGCGTCTGTCTTCAGGTCATGATCCTGGGGTTCTGGGATCAAGCCCTGTACTGGGTTCCCTGCTCAGTGGGGAGTCTGCTTCTCCCTCTGCCTTTCTACTGCTTGTGCTCTTCTCTCACTCTTTCTCTCAAATAAATAAAATCTTTAAAAAAATAAACTAAATAAACTATGAATGGAATTATGTGTCCTCTTTGGTGTCTGTCTTCACTATTATATCTGTGAAGTTTATCCATATTCTTACATATAAATGAACACTGTTCATTCTCATTGCTGTATGGAATGGGCACAGTATGATTTAGTTATCCTTTCTATTACTGATTATTTGAGTAGTTACAGTTTGAGGGTATTAAAACCAATATTGTTCTGACTTGTGGTGAACACATGTATGCATTCCAGTCAGGAATATCCAAATCGTGCTGCAATGTAGGAGAGTTCCAGTTGCTCCACATCCTCACCAGTAACATCTTTTTCATTTTAGCCATTCTGGTGGGTATGTAATAATACATGATGGTCTCTTTGAAAAACAAACATCGCATTCTCCTTAAAACTCTTCCCGGTGACCTTAGGATCAAAATAAAATTCCTTTATGTGGCCTGCACAACTGTGATCTGGTCTCCACCTCTGCAAGTCCATCTGCATCTTCCTTTCTTCCCATGCACAGTACTTGTCACTACCTGGGGTGCTACACACAACACACTCTTCACACTCTTTCTCCTTGGCTCCTCATCCTTCAGACATCAGTTTAGTGGTCATTTCCTCAGGTCACATTCCACTGCTATGTGCTCTGAGAGCACTTACCTTAACTTCAGCTTAATAGTTATGTCTTTCGAGACCCTCAGCTCCACCAGTGCAGAAAAGTGTGTTTTTACTCACCATCACAACATAGGGCCTGGCACAGAGTTAGAACTCCTATATTTGAAGGAACGAACGAATAATGGGACTTTGATGTACTACTTTTTGCCTCTGAACTTTTATGGTGGGGTGAATGTTGCATTTTATATGCATTTGGATAAAATGTCAGATCTGAAACTATTGATATGTAGAACTTTAATTACAGAAATGCCATTTGGGGGGCACCTGGGTGGCTCAGTCCATTGGGCATCCAGCTCTTGGTTTTGGCTTGGGTCATGATCTCAGGGTCCTGGGATTGAGCCCTACATCAGGCCCTGTGCTCAGCATGGAGTCTGCTTGGCAGTCTCTCCTCCCTCTGCCCCTCCCCCTGCTCATGTGCATCCACTCTCTCTAAAATAAATAAATAAATCTTTAAAAAAAAGAATTGCCATTTGGCTATACAATGTTCATCTGAATTTGTTATGTTCTGTAGTCTTTACTATTTATACCCAAGAGAAACAAGTAATGTCAGATCACAGTGTCCAAGGTCTATTTAATTATAACCATCAAGAGTGTTCAGTAAGTCTCTGTGTCATGGCTGTTTGCACAATTTTCTAAATGACATGGACATCAGACTCATTGCACTGGCGTCCTCAAGTGGAGTAGAGGGCTATGAAATTGCACTGAATGGAGTAAACTGAAATTTCCCCTGCAATCTTTTTTTTTTTAACCTTTAAAATGGTCTTTAATAACAAATGAGTGAATTAATAACAATTTAATAAAAATGAGCTAGCAGCTTACTTGTTGCCATGGTAAGAGTGGGCTTTGATTCCATTCCTTAATCACCAGAATAATAGCAAAGCCACAGCGTAAGTGGTTTCAGTCCACACTGTAATCTAATATCCAGCAGTTTGCTTTTCTTCAGCACCCTGCTGCCTACCTGTCTCTAACTGAGGGCAGTAAGCACTATCTATTATTCTTTTGTTCATTATTGAATTGGATTCTTAGAGCCCCCCTGCCCCGGAGTGTGGGGATTCCTGCTTTGGCAGACCCCCCAGGATTCCACAGAAAAGCCGTCCGTCTGAAAGCAGGTGGTTGATCTGCTCAGTTTCTGTTAAGACCCATTAACTCTGCCTTGATGGGCACTTATGTGCATTTACTCCTTTATTCCCAAGGGTCATTGGCACTAAAGTTTGAATTTTCCAGAATTACTGCTACTCAGAGAGAGTCCTGGGTACCACCGGCTCTGGTTCCTTTTTGTTCAATGGAGATATACTTGATAAAATATTATATTAGTTTCAGGTTTACAACATAACAATTTGATATTTGTATATATGGCAAATGATCAACATGAATGAGTTTAGTTGACATCTGTCTCCCTATTTATAAAATTTTTTTCTTAGGTTAAGAACTTTTCAGATTTTCTCTCATTATATCCCTGTAACTTATTTAATGATTGGAGATCTGTGCATTTTGACTCCCTTCACCCTTTTCATCCACTTACCCCACCCCACCTCTGACAGCCACCAACGTATTCTTTTTTTATATTTCAAATTTTATTCAGATTCCAGTTAATTAGCATACAGTGTAATATTAGTTTCAGGATGTATTCTATGAGATTGGTTATTTGCTTGTTTTTTTAAAATTCCACATATAAGGGACATTATATGGTATTTTTCTCTGCTTGACTTATTTCACTTAATGCCCTCACGGTCCAGCCATGTTGTCACAAATGACAAGATTTCATTCTTTTTTGTGGCTGAATAATATTCCTCTTTGTGTGTGTGTGTGTGTGTGTGTGTGTGTGTGTGTGTGTGTGACATTCATAACCCATTCATCCATTGGTAGACACTTAGGTTGTTTCCATGTCTTGGCTGTTGTAAATAATGCAGCAGTGAACATGGGAGTACAGCTGTTTTCGAATTAGTGTTTTCATTTTCTTCAGATAAATACCTATAAGTGGAAGTGCTGGATCATATAGAGTTCTGTTTTTAATTTTTGAGGAACCTCCATATTGTTTTCCGTAGTGGCTACACCAATTCACATTCCCATCAGTGGTGCACAGGGGTTCCCTTTTCTTCATGTCTTTGACAACATTTATTACTTCTTATCTTTTTGATAATAGCCATTCTGACAGGTGTGAGGTGATATCTCATTGTGGTTTTGATTTTCATTTCCCTGGGGTGATTAGCACTGTTGAGCATCTTTCCATGTGTCTGTTGGCCATCTATATGTCATATTAGGAAAAATGTCTTTTTAGGACATTTGACCACTTTTTCTTTTTGCTACTAGGTTATATGTGTTATTTCTATATTTTAGATATTAGTCCTGTATCAGATATATGTTTTGCAAATATTTTCTCCCATTTTTGCCTTTCCATTTGGTTATAATGGTTTCCATTGCTGTGCAGTAGCTTTTAGTTTGATGTAGTCCCACTTGTTTATTTTTACTGTTGTTGCCTTTGCTTTTAGTATTCTTTCAAAAAAAATCATTACCAAGATCAATGTCAAGGAGCTTATTGCCTGTTTTCTTCTAGGATTTTTATGGTTTCAGGTCTTACATTAAGCTTTAATTTGAGTTGATTTTTGTATATACTATAAAATAGGAGTCCACTTTCATTCTTTTGCATGTGGCTATAGTTTTCCCAGCACTATTTATTGGAGTGTCCTTTCGTCACTGTATATTCTTGACTCCTTTGTCATAAATTAATTGATTAATAATGGGTGGGCTTATTTGGGAGCTCTTTATTCTGTGCCATTGATTTGTGTGTCTGTTTTTAATGCCAATACTGTACATTTTTATTACTATAGCATTATTTGTAATATAGCTTCAAACCAGGGAGTATAATGGCCTTCAGATTTATTCTTCTTTCTCAAGATTGCTTTGGCTAATAAGGGTCTTTTAGGGTTCTGTATACATTTTAGGATTTTTCTATATTTTCTTTGATAGGCAGCAAAACAAAGTTTATTGAGCCATAGTTATTGAACGATAGTACAAAGCTCCCCCAAAGGGAGGGGACCCGAGAGGGTTGCCCAGGATTGTTCTATATTTCTATGAAAAATGCAGCTGAAATTTTGATAAAAATTGCTTGAATCTGTAGATTGCTTTGAGTAGTATGGACATTCTAACAATTTGAATTTTGATCTATGAACACAAAGTCTCTTTTCATTTGTTTCTGTCATCTTAAGTGTCATCAATGTCTTATGGTTTTCAGAGTATAGGTTTTTTACATCTCCTTATTAAAGTTATTTCTAGATCTTTTATTCTTTTTGATACAATTGTAAGAGTGTTTTCTTAATTTCTCTTTCTTCCTTTTTCTTTCTAGAGAGAGTGAGCAAATGTGAGTGGGGGCAGGGGAGAGGGAGAGGGAGTGAGAGGATTTGAAGCAGACGTGGGGCTCAATCTAATGACCTTGAGACCATGACCTGAGCCGAAATGAAGAGTCAGATGCTTAACTGACTGAGCCACCCAGGTGCACCTTAATTTGTCTTTTTTTTTTTTTTTTTAATTTGACAGAGATCACAAGCAGGCAGAGAGGCAGACAGAGAGAGAGGTGGAAGCAGGCTCCCCGCTGAGCAGAGAGCCTGATTCGGAGCTCCATCCCAGGACCCTGGGATCATGACCTGAGCCAAAGGCAGAGGCTTTAACCCACTGAGCCACCCAGGCGCCCCTTAATTTGTCTTTCTGATAGCTCATTATTAGGGTATAGCAATGAAGCCAGTTTCTCTATGTTAACTTTGTATCCTTTACTGAATTTGTTTATTGGTTCTAAGGTTTTGTGGTGGATTCTTTAGGGTTTTCTGTATATAATATCACATCATCTGCAAATAGTGACTGTTTTACTTCTTCCTAATTTGGATGTCTTTATTTCTTTTTCTTGCCTACTTCCTCTGGCTAGGATTTTTAATACCATGTTGAATAAACATGGCAAGAGTGGGCATCCTTATCTTATTTCTCACCTTAAAGGAGAATCTTTCAGCTTTTCACCATTGAGTATGATGTTAGCCTATGAGCTTGTCATATACAGTCTTTATTATGTTGAGGTATGTCCCTTCTTTACCCATATTTTAAATCACAAATGGATGTTGATTTTGTCAGATTCTGTTACATCATCTATTTAGGTGATTATATAATTTGTATTCTTCATTTTGCTTATGCTGTATCATATTGATTGTTTTGAAAATGTTGAAACATCTTTGCATCCCTAAAATAAAAATTCCACTTGATTGCGGTATAGAATTCTTTTTTTTTTTAAAGATTTTATTTATTTATTTGAGAGAGAGACAGTGAGAGAGAGCATGAGCGAGGAGAAGGTCAGAGGGAGAAGCAGACTCCCCATGGAGCTGGGAGCCCGATGTGGGACTCGATCCCAGGACCCGGGGATCATGACCTGAGCCGAAGGCAGTCGTCCAACCAACTGAGCCACCCAGGCATCCCTAGAATTCTTTTAATGTACTGTTGAGTTCAGTTTGGTAATATTTTGTTGAGAGTTATTGCTTCTATTTATCAGATGTTGGTTTGTAATTTTCATTTTTTGTAGTGTCTTTGTCTAGTTTTAGTATCAGGATAATGTTTACCTTGCAAAATGAGTTTGGAAATGTTCCCTCCTTTTTTTTGGAAGAGTTTGAAAATGATTGGTATTAATTCTTTAAATATCTGGTAGAATTCACAAATGAAGCCATCTGATCCTGGACTTCTCTTTGTTGGGAGGTTTTTTTTTTTTTTTTTTTTTTTTTAAAGATTTTATTTATTTATTTGTCATAGAGAGAGAAGCGAGAGTGAGCACAGGCAGACAGAGTGGCAGGCAGAGGCAGAGGGAGAAGCAGGCTCCCTGACAAGCAAGGAGCCCGATGTGGGACTCGATCCCAGGACGCTGGGATCATGACCTGAGCCGAAGGCAGCTGCTTAACCAACTGAGCCACCCAGGCGCCCCTGTTGGGAGGTTTTTGATTGCTGATTCAATCTCCTTACTAGTAATCAGTATGTTCAGATTTTTTATTTCTTCATTATTGTTTTGGTTGGCCTTTGTTTTTAGGAACTTACCAGTTGTCCAATTTGTTGGCATATAATTGTTCTTAATAGTCTCTTATGATCTATTGTATTTCTGTGATATCAGTTATAATTTCTCTTCCTTCATGTCTGATTTTGAGTCATCTCATTTTTCTTGGTGAGTTTAACTAAAGGTTTGTCAGTTTTGCTTATCTTTTAATAAACCAGCTCTTAGTTTCATTGATCTTTTCGGTTGTCTTTTTTTTTTTCCCAGTGTTCCAAGATTCATTGTTTATACACCATACCCAGTGCTCCATGCAATACGTGCCCTCCATAATACCCACCACCAGGCTTACCCAACCCTCTACTCCCCTCCCCTCCAAAACCCTTAGTTTGTTTCTCAGAGTCTACAGTCTCTCATGGTTTGTCACCCCCTCCAATTTCCCCCAACTCACTCCTCTTTTTTTCCCAATGTCCACTGTGTTATCCCTATGCTCCGCAAGTAAGTGAAACCATATGGTAATTGACTCTCTGCTTGATTTAATTCACTCAGCATAATCTCCTCCAGTCCCGTCTTTTTAGTCTCTTTTATTCACATACTCTCTAATCTTTATTTCATCCCTTCTACTAATTTTGGGCTTTGTCATCTTTCCATAGTTCCTTAAGGTGTGAAGTTAGGTCATTTGACTTTTCTCGTTCCTTGAGGTAGGACTTTATTGCTATGAACTATTGCCTTAGAACTGCTTTTGCTCCATCCCATAAATTTTGATTTTTACATTTCTATTTTCATTTGTCTCAAGACATTTTTTACATTTTTCTTTTGATTTCTTCTTTGACCCATTTGTTGGTGGTTCAGTAACATGTTGAATATCCACATATTTGTGAATTTTCCACATTTCTTCTTGTAATTATTTCTACCTTTATATTATTGTGGTTGGAAAAGTACTTGATAATGATTTTAATCTTAAACATATTAAGATTTTTTTAAAGATTTTATTTATTTATTTGACACAGAGAGAGATCACAAATAGGCAGAGAGGCAGGCAGAGAGAGAGGAGGAAGCAGGCTCCCCGCCCAGCAAAGAGCCCGATGCGGGGCTCGATCCCAGAACCCTGAGATCATGACCTGAGCCGAAGGCAGAGGCTCAACCCACTGAGCCACCCAGGTGCCCCAACATATTAAGATTTCTTATGTGTTCTAACATATGATCTGGTCTAGAGAACGTTCCATGTACACTTGAGAAGAATGTGTATTCTGCTTTTAGATAGAATGTTCTGTATATATCTATTGAGTGTATATATCTATTGAGTCCATCTGTTCCATCATATTGTGTACAGCTGATGTTTTCTTACTGATATTGTCTGGATGATCTACCTGTTGATGTAAGTGGGTATTAAAGTCCTCTAATTACTGGTGCTATTACTTTAGGTCTGTTGGTATATGCTTTATGTATTTTAGATTGATCCTATGTTGGGTGCATAAATATTTACCAATACTTATGCTCTTGTTGGATTGACGCCTTATCATTACGTATTGTCCTTTGTTATTATAGTGTTTTAAAGTTTATTTTGTCTGATGTAATTAGGGCTACCTCCAACTTTTTTGGAGGTTTTTATTTGCATGGGCTTTTTTCATCCCTTCACTTTCAGTCTGTGTGTGTCCCATATAAATGGGTCTTTTTTTTTTTTTTAAATTCATTCAGGCACTCAACGTCTTTTGTTTTGGGGGTTTTTTTTGTTTTGTTTTAGATTTTATTAATTTGAGGGACACCTGGGTGGCTCAGCTATTAGGCGGCCGCCTTCAGCTCAGGTCATGATTCCAGGGTCTTAGGATCAAGCCCTGCATCAGGCTTACTGCTCACCAGGAAACCAGCTTCTCCCTCTCCCACTCCCCGTACTTGTGTTCCCTCTCTCACTGTCTCTCTTTCAAATAAAATCTTTTTAAAAAATTTTGAGAGAGAGATAGCAACAGAGATAGTGAGAGAGCCCAAGTGAGGAGAAGGAGAAGCAGGCTCCCCACTGAGCAGGGACCCTGCTACTGGGCTTGATCCCAGGACACTGGGATCATAACCTGAGCCAAAAGCAGATGCTTAACTGACTGAGCCAGCCAGATGCCCCAACTCTTTGTCTTTTGTTTGGAGAATCTGGCTCATTTACATATAAAGTAATTATTGATAGCTGTGTACTTATTGCCATTATGTTGTTTTCAGGCTGTTTTGTAGTTCCTTTCTGTTCGTTTTCTTCCTTTGTGGTTTAATGACTTATAGTAGTACACTTAATTTCTTTTATCTTTTGTGTATCTACTATAGATTTTTACTTTGGGGTTACCCGGAGGCTTACATATAACAACTTATATTTGTATCAGTCTATTTTATAACAGCTTAAATCTGAATACATTCTAAAGTTCTATGTGTTTACCTCCCTCCTCCATTTTGTTTTTGATGTTACATTTTACATCTTTTCATCTCGTGTATCACTTGTTTGTAGTTTGGGTTTTGTTGTTGTTTTTATTTTACTACTTTTGTCTTTTAGCCTTCATAATAGCTCTATAAATGATTCGCCCATTACATCTTTCCTATATATTTACCTTTGCCAGTGAGATCTATACTTTCACATTTTATTTAGTGCCCTGTCTTTTCATCTCAACAAAGTCCCTTTAATATTTTTTGTAAAGCTGGTTTAGTAAAGTAATTAACTCCTTTAGCTTTAACTTGTCTGAAAAACTCTTACTCCAATTCTGAATGATAACTTTGTTAGTTAAGAGTATTCTTGACTGGAAGTGTTTTTTTCTTTCAGTACTTTGAATGTGTCATGCCACTGCCTTCTGTCCTGTGGTTTCTGCAAAAAAAATCTGATAGTCTTATGGGGGGTTCCACTGTACATAACAAGTTTTTCTTTTCCTGATTTCAAGATTCTCTTTAACTTTTGACATTTTAATTATAATTTATCTTGGTGTGCATCTCTTGGGGTTCATATTTATAGAACTCTCTAGACTTCCTGGATCTGGATTCTGTTTTTCCCCCCAGGTTAGCTTTCAGCCATTATTTTTTGAAATAACTTTTCTGTTCCTTTCCTCTCTCCTCCTTTCGAGAGCCCCATGATATGAATGTTAGTCTACTTCATGTTGTCCCTTAAGTCTCTTATACCATCTTCACTTTTCTTTCCTCTATTATAGCTGTAGAATTGGGTTGCTTATAGGAGGGGAATTCAGCATCCTCTCAGAACTAGGTGATCAAGGAGCATCCCTGAGTGGCAGGCCCCAAAGACTAGGGCACCAGAAGTAAAAATGGGACACAAGATGCCTATAAAATCTTCCCTCCAAGACATCCTGGGGTCCCCCAGAGGTCTCCAGTAAGTCTTGCCAGCCCTTAAAATGTGTTTAATCTGAAGCCTGCCCCTCAGCCTGCAGCTATGATGATAAGCTATTTTTTTTTTTTTAAGATTTATTTATCAGAGAGGAACAGAGAAAGCACAGGCAGGAGGAGCAGTAGCAGAGGGGAAGCAGACTCCCCATTGAGCAGGGAGCCCAATGTGGGACTCAATCTCAGGAGCCTGGGATCCCCACCTGAGTGAAGACAGGCACTTAAGAGACTATGCACCCAGGTGTCCGTGATAAGCTGTTAGTCCTCTTTTACAGACTGAATTCCTGGGCCTGTTGTCTCTTGCTGTGCCCTGGGGATACTGGCCATTTCAGAACTATTTTTCTGTTGGTTACCGTCCTGTGAGGCCCACCAGCATAAGGCCCATGGGCCCCCAGAGCCGGGAAATGCAAAGGTGTCCTCTAGCAACAGCTGCAAAAACCAAGTACCAGATGGAAAACCAGGGCACGGACGCTTGTAGAAGTTCCTTCCTGAGAGAGAATGGTGTCCTCAAGTACAGCAGAGGGAGAGGGAGAAACTGGCACCCGCTAGCTGGGGAGTGACAGAGGAGAGTGTAGAGATGGTGCCTACTAAGAAAGAAAAGTAGAACAAGGGGGGAAAAAAAGCCTAGAGGGTTTTTTGTTTTGTTTTTAAGCATCCACCAGTTGGAGCAAGATAGAGGGGTGCACAAAGATGGGTGCCCACCGGTCCCTATACCTAGAGTACCCCAGCATGCCCCCAAATGTGTCAGATCAGGTGCCTGACCCTCAGGCCAGTGTCCAAGACAAGTAAACAAGACCCTCCCACACAAAGTCCAGACACCTCTGAATGGGCCATGTCCAGGTTGGGCCCTGAGGTGGGTGAGTCCACATGTGTGAGCCCTTTAAGAGCTGTTGCTGGAATTGCTAGTCTTGTGGGTCTCGGGGATGTAAGCCTGTTGGTTTCCAAAGCTAGCTATTTTAGGGGCTTGTCTTTCAGGTACAGATCTTAAGAGCTGGGTTGCCCAACATGGGGTTCAAGCCCTTTGCTCCTCAGAGACAAACTCCAGGTTTTGGGTTCCCTTCCAGCTGTGAGTCTCTGCATTGGGAGTGGTACTTATGGCAAGATTGTGTCCCAGCTTCTCCTACCCCGTGACCTGGACCTTCTCTCATTCACTCAATGTGTAGGAGTCACTCAGTTTTTAGAGTTTTTGTTTTTTCAGAGTAGGCTGTCCTTTATGTAGCTGAGAATTGGGGAGTTTATGAAAGATGAGTTCAGGATCCTTTCACATTGTCCTCTTCAACTGTATCATCAC
This sequence comes from Lutra lutra, assembly GCF_902655055.1. Lineage (NCBI taxonomy): Eukaryota > Metazoa > Chordata > Mammalia > Carnivora > Mustelidae > Lutra > Lutra lutra. The sequence continues at coordinate 160,060,765 of NC_062278.1, forward strand.
CTGCAATTTGATTTCCATCTTTACATAATTGGAAAGATGAGAGCAGCCACCAAGAGCTGCAGCAAACCCATGGCCACAGGACCCTGAGATTTTGGGTTTAATCCTCCGGTGATAAGCGGCTACCATAGGGTGCTGCCCAGCCCAGGCCCGGAGCCTTGGAAAGAGCAGGTCTCTCAGATATCCACACGTGTCTCCTCGTTCTAGAGTCTGTCCCACTGTGAGCTCATCACAGATGACGGGATCCTGCACCTGAGCAACAGCACCTGCGGTCACGAGAGGCTGCGGGTACTGGAACTGGACAACTGCCTCCTCATCACCGACGTGGCCCTGGAGCACCTGGAGAACTGCCGCGGCCTGGAGCGCCTCGAGTTGTACGACTGCCAGCAGGTTACCCGCGCAGGCATCAAGCGGATGCGGGTAAGGCAGGGCTGGCACACTTCCTAAGCAAACAAGAGTATGTCAAGACTCCATCTTCCACATTTTATTCTAAGCTTATAGTGATGTTCTACAAGTGTCTTCTTGTTCAAAATTTCCTTATTAGATCTTACTCTGGCCAATTCAACTTCCAGAATGGGTGTGGGACAGAAGTTCTAGAGGCTGGTGATCAGACCCTTGTAGGGAGAGAGACTTACAGTCATTACCAGCAGGAAGGAAACCATGGTCTTGGTTAACTTCCAGAGAACAGGGCTTACATAAAACATGGCTTTTCTTTGTCCCACGTAGTTCACATAGTTTTCTTGAATACACTTTACGTTGAGCAGCTTTGCATTTACCTCCCAGAGTTGCCCCAGGTGCTAACGGCTGCAAGGATGTGCTCAGTGTCCATACAGGACCAGCGACTGCCCCCAGGGCAGATATTCGGGTCTCCTCACTTCAGAAGGATACGTATGTAAACAGGAATAGCTCTAGCCTACATGAGAAACTGTATTTGAACTATCTGCCTGAGAATCAAGGAGGGTCAATTCTACAAGGCAAACTGGGGGCTTGTCTAGGATTGTGCCTGTAATCCTCAAATACACACGTAATGACTACTCCACATCTGTCTGCTTTCTGCCTCCAGGCTCAGCTCCCTCATGTCAAAGTCCATGCCTACTTTGCTCCTGTCACCCCCCCGACAGCAGTGGGAGGAAGTGGACAGCGACTGTGCAGGTGCTGTGTCATTCTCTGACGGCGACTGCCTGCGTCCAAGGCATGATGAAGTGTCCCTTCCTCCAGAGAAGACCCGGGTCTTCCTGCTCCGCCTTCACCCAGATCTCTTGGTTCTCCATTGGGAAAGACATTTACAGGTAAAAGACTTCAGTAGGGACTGCAGTAACTCTGGTGAGAGTTCTCACCTTCATTCTGCTACGATACAATCCAATCAAAGCCTTGTGTCTGCCAGCACATGGCAAGAGTGGTCTCAGCACAGCCTGGACCACAAAGGGCACCTGGATCTCTTAAGAGGTGGGTGCCTTCTTAGGTACCAGCGTCCTGCCGTTGGCTTTGTCAGCGCTCCTTAGACCATCAGTGTTAGCACAAACCGAGCAGAAAGACTAAGCTGTTGATTTTCTACCTGATACTGAAGCCAGTGGCCTACTTTAATTCACAGTGATTTCATTTGGATTAGCAGGACTTTTCCACTTTGAAGATGAAATAGTAACTTTCTCAAAGTGACCTGTACTGCAAATTCGTGATGCCTGAGAGTTTTATACGTAGAGACTTAGGTGGGAGGCAAGTTAGGTTTCCATGAGACACCAAAGAAATGAGGACTCTGAACTGGGTGGAGCAGGGCCTTCACCTTTCTATCAACTTGTCATACACTCTTTCGGGGACCAAAAGCTAGACAAAAACCACCGAGTCCGTGTTGCCTGACTGGAAACAAGCTGTGGCAGGTGCTACCGCAGAGTACATTTTTGTTCTAGGAGAAAAGCTAATCGTGTCAGCTCTCACAAAATTTGGGGGACCTTAAAGAAATAGGATTAAGGCTTAAGTTATAATATATATAATCAATTAAAAATAATGAATGGATGCATGTAGAATGGATGTGATTTTTTTCCAAGTTTATTTTAAAACCTTAGAAATCGTTACACCGGAACCATTCCAAAATTGTACACACTTAAAACTCGGCTCAGTAAAGTGTTGGCACCTTTTAGACTCAATATAAAAATGAATAAACCATTGCAAAGCTTAAGTCAGAGGGTTTTATTGCTATAATCTTCATGGCAGACAAATCTGAGCAAAACCATTTTCCAAATTCAGACCTCCCTAATATCTACAATCAGGTAAGCTCTAGTTTCCATTCTGTGCTGTCCACATATGTGATATTTATGAAAATCAGGAACCCATCACCACTCTCACCTCGTGAACTTCAGACTTCCTAGCAGCCGTTCCCCACCATGAAGAGCACAGAACTCACAGCTCACAGGAGGCTGGAGTGGAACAGCGAACCCGACACGGCACTTGCCCGTGACCAGTGGTGCCTCCAACAGATGGACCATTTAGGGTACAGAAGAGAAGGAAGGTGCATACATGACCCCTTAAGTTAACGAGATTATCAGAATAAGCGTTCAAGCCCTGATGACCTCACCACCTGGCGAGATCCTCTAGTTTTTCCTGGTCTAGAATGTGCACGTATATACCACAGCGGTTATTTTAATATACATTTACACCACTATGTGTGGGGGCATGACTGATGCAAGAAGCTATTTAAATAGCATAAAACACAGACTTGTGTCAGTAAATTATAGTTTGTTTTTAAAAATTTCTATGACCAGGGCTTTCTATACGGTCTCTTTTGAGCCAGGACACAACCTATCAGAGTTACTGGACTCATTCCTCAATGACCTATGACCTCATTAGAAGAGCAGCTCAGGTGAGGTTTCTCAGATGAGAAAATCAGGTCTGCTTCCTCTGTAGGTGTGGAACAGTGAGTGGAATCATTTGTCCTCAGTTGCATCATCTTTGAGAAAACAAACCAGAAAGAACACAACACATAGGCCTTGCCTCTTACAACATGTGGACTTGGGGGTGCTCAGAACACCTGCATGGAACCCCCTCAGATTCCAGGACTTGAGGGACACCATTAGGAAGTGTGATTTTAAATGAGACACGCATTTGCAAAACAATCGGAAAACATTTATTATACTGAAATGTATACATCCTACTATTAAAAAAACAAAGTAGCAAATTTGCTGGTGCCATAATTTAACCTGCTTCACTGGGACAGACTAATGGTCAATGCTGCTTGGTATAATTTCAAGTTCAATGAGCTTTTAAAACCTGATGAATTCAAAATAGCACACAGCATTAAATGACATTTATTTCCGTGTATCTTTGAGACTCAAAAAGGAATGCTAAACAGACAAGCAAAAACATATGCTCACTTCTTTCAAGTGGTTGGTACAGAAAACGTGTTCATAGGGAAGCAAAGGGAGAGGACAGAAAGGAAAAGTTCCTCTGCTTTTAGGGTCTAGAGGAGTTACAGATATTTTCAAACTGAAGATGAAAATATTTAGAGACTGGGCTTCTCTGTATCCAATAACCCTTTAAGAATTAAACACAAAAGGTCAAAGCTTTTACCCACTCAAGTAGTTTGTCTTCTGGGGGATTTCAAAGCCTATAATTACTCATTCCTATTTCTGCCTGAACAAAGGTAAGATTCAAATAAACACATTCAGAACCAAGACAGCTGGGTAACTGGTCAGAGCTGCTATAGTTAAAGGGAAACAGAAGTCTGCTACACCACAGGCCTCACAGATGCTTGCTGGTGTGCATGGGGAAGGCTTCGGGCAGAGGGAAGCAAGAAAGGAAAATTGCAAAAGCAGTGGGCTCCCTTTGAGAAGTGTACTGGCAAACAAGCATTTGGTTTTGTGGAAGAGGCACCCTTTTTATAGAAAAAAGTTATTATGTAGTATATAAGAAAGCCTCTTAAATAATCACCAAAATATTTACCCATGATTGTACTAAAGCTCATATTTCAAAAGTGTGGGGTATTTTTATGGTACAATTTAGTGTTTCATTTATGACATCTCATTTGCCACAAATAATTTCAACTTGTTGATAATAAAGACCCCTTAACAGCAAGTCAGAAACGACCATACATTTCCCCCTACCTAGATCACCAGTTTCCATTGTCTGGGACAGGGCTTTAAAAACATTCAGGAACAGGGTAGGGTGGGTGGGGAGGGGAGGGACAGAGAAAGGGAGGAATACCACACGAGTTTAAAAGGGACTTCAAAAATGAAAACCAGAAACAAAACTCTAAAAATGGAAGCAGAAGCAAAAGGTTTTCAATAATCTGTGACAAAGCAAAAACACAAAAGTCTTTGTACCTATTAGGATTTACACTGATCCTCTCACCAAGGTACTCTTGATAATGCAGTTTGCTTCAAGCCCGCCTTCCTGGCTCGGATCTTTCCCGATCTGGCACAGCCCATCACACACACCCTTAGACATGATTTCTTCCGAGAAGGTGCCAAGCCTCTTACCTGACCCCTGATCATGGTCTCGGCACATCGCATCTGCAGACAGATTCCGTGCTGGCTCCACGACACCACTGTCCCCCACCCCTGCTCTGGGTCAGCATAAGGTTCAGGCAATAAAAGCCAAACTGGCACAGAAAGGTAAATGCCCACAGTACATTTTTACATTCATTTCCAAACCGCATACAGTGTAAAAAGACAGCAAAGGCTGCTTCTAGGAACTGTATCTACTGGCCTCTGCCAGAGAAGCAGGCAGCCCCGCTGGCACGTGGCCCCAGAGCCGCACGCGTGCTGTCCCGACGTGCTCACTCTCACGAGGATGCTTGGCTATGGCAGTGACAGTGAGGAGATTCGCCTCTCATACAGCTCATTAGAAAGGTCATCTTGTGTTTTCAATATGAAACATTTCATACGGTAAAATCCAATCCCAAGACTTCTTGGATTCAGTCTTCACACACTTTTAAGCGTGACTTTATTTGGTACTGAATATAGTTCAGACTAAGTACGACATCACTTCAAAACTATGTGGATACCATCACCGTTCTCAGCTGCAGGAAAAGGAAAGAAATGTGACACACAGTTCTTTTGGGCGGGGGCTTAGGAAAATCAAGGCCATTAAACTGCAAACTCCCAGAAAGCTATAGCTTCTCTTCCCAATTCAAATTACCTTTAAGTCTAGAGAGAGAGCATCTGCACAATCCCTGTTGGGGTATTTTACTTTCTGATGTGGGGCCCATGTGCCCATGAGTGTCAGTACCCCTGCTGCCTGTCCGCTCTGGGGCGTGGGGGTAGTGAGGGGGCGGGAGCTGGGGCTGGCGCAGACTCCTGGGCAGGCCCCAGGCCAGCCAACTCCGCATGACACACGCACACTGGGTGCTTCCATCCACCTTTCCTGGAAATGAAGTTTTTAACCTCCTCAGAGGCAGATCTGAGACATTCTGAAAAAATCACTACTTTTGTCTGATGGCCTAGTGTTTCTCAGGAAATGGCTGGAAGTAGTACAGGCATTCATCACGGAACAAAAATGTTATTAGGACAGGAGTCTGAATAACATGCTGCGATCAGAGGGGTGTGCTAAGATGTCTGACATTAGCAACATCCACTGCTTTCTTAGAACACAATGATATGATTACAGTAAGACTTTCCTTTTTTAGACCTTTTGAGTTTTGGAGAGTAAAAGCTGTACTGCTTTGACGACAAAATGCTGAGCAGAAGAGTGCTAAGCCCAAGAGGCTGTGACAGTGAAAGAGGGAGTGAGCCAGCTCAGGGGAAGTTACTGTGCCTACCGCTAACGGAATAGCAAACACAAGATGCCACACGCACATGAAGCCGACCAGGCGCTGCGGTTTTGGACTCCATCCTTCGAGAGGGACTCCTGGGAAAGGGGGACACAGCACCTTGCTCTCTGAGGTGCAGCTTTTGTGTAGGCCTGGATTCAGCTCTTAATCCACTGGATTTTAAAAAGTCTCCTCATATAAAAATTTTGCATTTAAAAATCCCTCCATTAGCCCTCTGAGCCCCATCCGGGCCCTCCTTCAGTATTTTTTTCCTAAATAACTGCAATGCCTTCCACGGCTTAGAGTCACTGTGGATGTGCTAAAGGCTTCCAAATTCCATCTCAAGTCCAGGCCTTTCCTGCCCACTCCAGAGGGGGATAATTCACTGCCAACCTGGCTTTTCCAAGCACATATAAAATGGAACTCTTGACTGTGTCTCTCCCAACCAGTCCTGCTTCTCTACTAGGTACACCGTCTGCCCAATGGCTCTTAACAAGAGTTACCCCCACAGTGCCACTCAAATGTGGAGCCCAGCAGGACCTGCCCATAAATGTGTCAGACCCCAGTGACCTCTCCTGCCTTCAGCTTTCCTCCAATTCCCATCTGCTTTCACAGAGTCATAAGAGTGGAAGAAAAGAGCGCCTGGGTTGGTCAGTTGGTTAAGCCACTGCCTTCGCTCAGGTTACGATCCCGGAGACCCAGGATCAAGTCCCACATCGGGCTCCCAGCTCCGCGGGGAGTCTGTTTCTCCCTCTGACCCTCTCCCCTCTCTTGCTCTCTCTCTCAAATAAATAAACTTCAAAATCTTTAAAAAAAAAAAAAAAGTGGAAGAAAAACCTAATCCCATTCGTCCTTTGTTGAAACAACTTCACTGATGTCTCCAATGCATTTCAAATAAAATCTCAGCTACCCTCATGCCCAGGTCCTGCACACCAGACCACACCTCGTACTCTGACTCTTGCTCTGTGTGCCCCTCACACTGTGTGGCAGTGACACAGCCTTTGCTTGGCCCTGCACAGCAGCCCAGCTCTTTCCTGCGCACACCTTGGGGTGTTCCTCAGGTGGGCATCTCCCCTAACTCTTCAAGTCTCAGCATTACTAACACCTCCTCAGAGGGGCTTTGCCCATCTGCTTCAAGTCCCCCCTACCCAGCACCCCCTTAAACACAAGCACCTCCCACTTACCCACTCCTCCAAGGCACTTAAAAGATTTTGTAATTGCATGCATCTGGTGGCTAATTCTGGTTTGCTTTCCCTACCAGGAGTTCCATGGAGTGTTTTGTTAAAGACCTCTCTAGCACCAAAAGCTGTCTGACACAAGGTACTCAAGAAAATGGTGGCTGAATTCAGTACTTTTTCCCAATAATCTGGGACTGACTCCCCTTATTTGTTAGTTTCTATTACAACCACTAGAAATATTCTCTTGATTCATTTTTCAAACTCTTAAAACTAGTAAAGCCAGCATTTTCAAAAGTAAGCACACAAGGTGACTACTGATTACAAGCACACACCATCTTTCATGATTTCAGCATTTCAAGACACATGCACTCATGCAAAGTACCTTTTACTGTGAAGAATAAAAAACAACTCTCATCTTGAAAGTTCTGAACCATCTAGAAAGATAAAGCAGATAACAATTAAGATCCAATTGTTTTTTTCCTGAGCTGATCAGAAAAGAGTAGAATTAGCAGCTCCAGGAAAATGTCATCATCTATACACTGTTGCACAAATACAGAACTCAGTGGTGAAAACAGTAACTCGTGAACGCAGCATGAGGTGGTAAACATTCGCACCTGCTACACTGGCAGGGCCTCAAGCTGACCAGGCCTGCCCATGTCTGGTCCCTGAGATAGCACCACAACCCGCCTGACCCACTGGGAGCTTTCCCGGCTGGGCCCTGTAATGACTCTTAACACAGAGTCACAGCGTTAGTGGTCTATTATTACCTGTTTGTTGCTGAACACTGGGAGAACCCTAACATTTTTAAAGATCAATCATCAGGGACACCTCAGTTAGTTAAGCACCTGCCTTTGGCTCAGGTCATGATCCCAGGGCCCTCAGATTGAGCCCCCATCAGGCTCCCTGCTCAGTAGGGACTCTGCTTCTCCCTCTCCTTCTGTTCCCCGCCACCATTTGGGCTTTCTCGCTCTCAAATAAAATAAAATTTAAAAAAAAAAAATTTTTTTTTTAAATAAAGATCAATCATCCAATAGTGAACAAAAGGAAAACACATCCAAACACACTTCTTACATAAAATGGGCCAAAGCCATGCTAACCCCGAAGTTCCCGGAGAGTGTCTAAGGGAGGGTAGGGGAGCAGAGGGGCCAAAGCCACAGGTCTGGGTTTATATTCCTTGTATCACCAGGATATCTGAAACTCCTGGTTTTGGATTCTTACAAATTTGACACCAGCTCTTTAAAACAGATTCTCCGGAGTACTTCCATAAAGGGATCACAGAATTTTTCCATAGTTCTTCAGTGATAAAGAGAAAGGATATGCCTGTGTGGAAGGGAAAAGCGATGGCATGCCAGTTCACATTACCTGATCGCTAACAAGAATGTGAATACCGGTGGGCCCCTGTCTGTAGACCTGGTTAATCTGGTGGAAAGGAATATTAAACACCAATGCAAGTTTTCGAGCAACTTCTGAAGCAACCATTTCTTCCAAGTAGATTGCATGATAAACTGAAATAAAAAGAGTAGCTTTTTAGCAGTAATCGTTGATCTGTTTTCCACATCTCTAAGATCACCCCTTTCAAAGTATTAAAAAATAGGTGTATAAAAATTAAAAATGGGAACTAGTATCTTTCCTCCCTTACCCCCTACTGAAAGAATAATAAATTAACAATGTCACAGGTATAATTTAATAAACGTTAACAGTAATATCTGTACAAAAGGATTTGAAGTTTTCATTTTTCTTAAAAAACAAACGGGAATTTACTGCAAATGGGCACAGGGGTCTTTATGGAGTAATGGGACTAAAACCTGATGGTAGTAGTGACTGCAAAACTCTCAATTTACTAAAATGTCCTTTACTGGACGCTTACAATGGAAGGATTTTATGGTAAATTTCAGCTGAAGAAAAGTTTTCAAATTATCATGTGTGTCTAGCAATATATAAAAAGAACTCTATCACTGTTGATTCAGTAATCCTACTACTGGAAATTTATCCCAAGGAATCCCCCAGAGAATGAAACACAGTACAGAAGATACCACATAAAAAGCTAAGGATGTGGACAGTGATGCGTGCTGCTGCGTCCTCCAGAGGCCTGTGTTTCCGGAACAGTTCCCTTTGCAGCAGCTGTCGTCTGCTGCCACGTGCATGTGCAGGAAGCCCGGCTCTTACAGGTCCTGCTCCGTCCTGGATTCAAGCCAGCCAGTGAGCAGATCACCGTGCTAGAACTCTCCAGCACCTTCCCCAAACAGGAGGGTCTCTCGTGTGCTTACAGTAACGGAAACCTCTGCTAATTACACATTATAGAAAGCTTAGAATATGGACCTATAGTCAAGGGGAGACAGAGAGCTGATCTAGAGCAGAGTCCCTGAACTAAAGCCTGTGTAAGCCCAGCAATGCCCTCACTTGTTCTTTTCCAACAGAACTGTATCAGAATGTGGCCACGCCCATCACGGGTGTCTGGTGGGAAAGAGTCTCCAGAGTCCACAAAGTCAAGGCATTTCCTACTTGGCCTCTTAAGGAAGTTTGCTGGAAATGCAGAAAACCCCTGCCCTAGGGCTAAGCTGGCCAACATTTCCTACATTCCTCCACAAACACCTTCCCAAGTCCAACAGGCCTGACCACATAGATGTAAATGATACACGAGATCCTGATACCTGGAGAGCTCCTTTAGAATTTTATCCTTTCAGATTAACTTTTTTATCTTCAGTCTTCAAACTCACAGCTTTTAAAGTCAAAATGACACCAAGTGGAAAAACTCACAAGAGACTGGGATTTTTCAAACACAGTGACACTTGTAGGTGTACCCGAAATAAGGTAAATGATTGCCTCTGAATTCCATAACACTTCTTTCTGGAGAGTTCTGAGCATGTTGCCCTTATTTTGCTTGAGAATAGGGCAGAGGGGAGGTATTACCACACACCCAACCTTACAGATGAGAAAACACATCCTTTAAAAGCGTAAATACTTTTGTTTTTGAGGGCCGTATTTAGAGGAGAGAAGGGCCAGGGTGTGTGTCTGCCCTCAGCCAGCACTCTATGGATGGAGAATTGCCTGGTATGTGTGAACGGTGCCCCAAGGACGTGGTGCCGCTCAGCACACAGCTCACAGCACTGGCCTGCTGTCTGTTGGAGACAAGTCCACACACTTAGTGCTGGGACACATGTGAATCTCTGCACATGTGATATTTTAAGGTTTTCCCCCAGTCAATAAAAGGGGGGGGGGAGAAAAAGAAAAAAAAAAGAAAAACCCTCCTGCTTTCTTGCCAAGCTGCCAATGTTACAGTCATCATTTCAGTAAATCTGAGATTTAAGGGGAGACTAAAAGCCAACTAAACTCCAAAAGGCATTCAAGCTGGTCTTTCACTTATTGGCGCTTTCCAGCACAGAAAGCCAAATACAAAGGAGACTCAGAGAGTGGTGGAAAGAGTAGAGAAAGGCAGCGAGCTTCCCCTCTCCCGAGGCCTTGGCCCCAGCACCACTGCCCCTCCTGCTGTCCGCAGTCCCACCCAGGCAGCTCAGCGGTCCTTCCAAGCCCCGCTCGGGGCCTTCCTGCTTCTGCCTCCGTGACAGAAAGGGTGCGATGGGAAGCCGTGATGCCCTCAGGACCCACCGTACGGCGTCCCACTGCCACTGTCGCCTCCGCCGCCAGCCGGCTGCTGGCCCTGCAGCGGTGAGCTGCTCGGCTGCTCCTGGCAGACATAGATGGTCAGGCGGGGCCTAACCGACCTGCAATCAGAAGACGCCCCACATGAGCTGCAGCAGGTACACAAGACCACTACAGGACTCTAAGTTCTATCTCCTTACGAGAACTTTACGGTATCATTTCATTACACAAAATGACTAATAAAAATATAAAAACACACACCTCACACCAACTATCACAGGTGGTCTAATCTGATGATCCAGACTTTAAACCACTGAGCTGGTGTGTCAGATACTGGTAAATTTAAGTTTCAAGATTAAGTCAGCAATTTAAAGTTAGTAAGATTCGACTGAATGGTCTTCAAGAAATCAGTCCTGCGCATGTGCGTTTCTACAGTCTCGCAGTCTACCTCTGCCCTCATCAGTGCCTGCCCTGAGGGTGCACACAGAAAAGTCTCCTCCCGAGCATGAGGCCCGACGCCCCACGGTGCCCACGCCGGAAAGCATCCCGCCAGAGCTCCCCACACAAACATCTGTCCTCATCACAAGCCAACAGTTCCTTTTAAACGCTGTATTTTACCTGGACTTCAGGGAATTATAGAGCCGAATTCCATCGGCTGCACCACAAATTTGTACTAGATCCTCCTTTGTCAGTTTTAATAAGTCGGCACCTGGAGAACAGCAAAAAGAGATTCTTTTCAGAGATGGAAAAACAACAGCACGACCGGTTACAGCATCAGTCTTCACACGGTGAACTGTCCCTCAGAACCATCACGGTCTCCTGTGTGTACACTCACAGACACAAACAAAAGAGCATACACACACATTCCCTGTCCCACAGAGAAAATAAATAAATAAATACATTGCTGGCGTTTCCATGTCCTGAATGAAGGAGGAGCACAGAAGCCCAGATGCAGGTCAGTCGGACAGATGAGTGGGGCCTACAGGGCTGTCTGTTCCCAGTACACAACTTCACCACCCACCTTGTTTTGGCTGGCTGCTGGTTTTGTGGATAAGCAGGATTCTGACCCCCTGATAATTAACCTTGAGATCACAATAATAAGATTTTATTTTACAAAAAGAGGAAATGGAAGTCTAGAGTTTTGGGGACCTGCCCAAGTTGGCTCCCTCTGAGTGATACTGCAACTTCCAAACATTCTGCAACATTACGGTCACAGCAGCCAGTTTTAAAATGAAAGCGAAAACATGGCACAGACTCACACATTACACCTTACGATTTCCCCAAATCACTGCTAAGTGTAAATAACATAGCATCTAGGATCTGCTTCAAAATAGAATAGAAAAGTGGGACAGAAAAGAGTAGAAAGCAAAACCAACCAAAGGCTGGGATGGTTACATGGAAGTTCATCCTCTCCTACTTTTTATGTTTGTGTCCACAATCTCTCTTTTATTAACATTCAAGGTGTAGTTTATTGCTATAATTAAGATAACCTCTGGGATTAAGGCATGACTTCCAAGCAATAAATACCCGCTTAGGTATGTAACAAGATAATGGAGTTATCTATTTTTGAAGGCTTGAAGGTGAGAGCCTGATAACTTCCTGCCTTGTAAAAGAAAGACCACAGAAGCCCACCTCCAGGAGGCACAAACACTAAAGGAGTTGTTTTCCAGAGCCAGGGAAGCAAAGACTGGCTATCTCCCTACTCTCTCCGGAGTCCCACAGCTGTGGCCAGAGATGTGTGTGTGAATCTCAACTTGCATAAAGAATTGGACAGATACTCGTGTGCACAGCCTTTTCTGAAGATGAATGGCCACAGGCTCTGAGCCAGCAGCTTCCCCCTCCTCCTCCCCATTCTATAGCTGGGAAGCTCCTGTGTAAGAGAAATGCAGGAGGCCAAGCCGAAGGAACAATGATCACAGCAAAAAGAGCTGAAACTTCTCCAGAGAGAAACCTGTATTCACATAACAGGACCTCTCTTGGTTCCCACAGCCAGAGCTTTTTGTATGTACTCTGCTCTTCACGTCTTTCCTATGAGGGTTCAAGATCCATCTTCCCCAAACAATGAAATTTTTAAATTTCCAATTTTTCACAAAGATATAGTCATATAAAAATATGGCTACAAACTAGCAAGACCTTCATCCATTACTTTAATTTTAAAGGACAAAGGGGCGCCTGGGTGGTTAAGCGACTACCTTCAGCTTGGGTCATGGTCCTGGAGTCCCGGAATCGAGTCCCACCATCAGGCTCCCTGCTCATCAGGGAGTCTGCTTCTCCCTCTGACCTTTCCCCTCTCATGCTCTATCTCTCAAATAAATAAATCTTCAAGAGACAAAGAGCTACACAGGGAATGACTACTTGTCGAATAACAATAAATGGCTGACGGAAGAGAAAATCATGTTCTTTGTGCAATCAAGCTCTCCCCTAGGCCAGGTGTATGCACATAGTTCTGTCCCTTCAAAGCTTCGCACTGCCCTGCCCTGGCCCCACAGCACCGCGGGCAAGGCAAGCTCTCTACCAGTTTACTGTGGCCCAGCAATTCTCAGCAGCTGTTTAGCCAGGAAACGGGTCCCAGGGCCAAACACACTTGGGAAATGCTGCCCCTGCCCCACATAGTCTTCACTATCTCTCCAAACAGGTTTCCTAGAGCATCACCTGGAGAAGCTCCACTTGGTCCCTTTTAAAATTCCATCAACAGGGGTGCTTGAGTGGCTCAGTCAGTTAAGTGTTTGACTCTTTGTTTTGACTCAGGTCCTGATCTCATAGGTCATGTGATCGAACCCCGTGTCTGGCTCCACACTCAGAGGGAGCCTGCTTGGATATTCTCTGCCTCTGCTCCTTCCCCGACTTGTGCTCTTTCTCTCTCCCTCATATAAATAAATAAAATCTTATAAACAAACAAACAGGGTGCCTGGGTGGCTCAGTGGGTTAAGCCTCTGCCTTCAGCTCAGTTCATGGTCTCACGGCCCTGGGATCAAGGCCCGCATCTGGCGCTCTGCTCAGCAGGGAGCCTGCTTTCCCCTCTCTCTCTGCCTGCCTCTCTGCCTACTTGTGATCTCTCTGTCCAATAAATAAATAAAATCTTTAAAAAACAAACCAAAAAAACCCAAACAAACAAAAAAATACCAAAAAACCCCACCTACATACTCCCTTAGCTAACACTGCAAGAAAAAACGAACTTAAGTACACAGAAACCATATCCGAGTAGATTCATACCACACACTACTACATAGCAATAAAGAGGAACTGATATACATAATCACTTGGATGGACTCAAGGGCATTATTATGCTGATCGGAGAAAAAGTCAGTCTCAAAAGGTCACATATTCTGTGATACCATGTATATAATAGTCTTGAAATGACAAAGTCCAAGAGACAAACCAGATTAAGGGCTGCCAGGGTGTAGGTATGGCGGGGGAGAGGCAGGGAAGCATAAGGGAAATCCTTGTGATGATGTCATAATTCTGTATCTTAACTTCGGTAGTGATTATACGAGTCCATATGTGTGATAAAATGACACAGACCTATATACACACGTTGCACCAATGTCTATTTCCTAGTTTTGCTATCATACTATGATTACATGAGAAATTGAGTGAAGGGTTCACAGAACATCTCTATCTTCACAAAAGACAATAAGACAAAAATTACTTCAAAATGAAGTTAATGAGAAACTGGATAGAACTGTGTACACCTGTACAAAGATGAAGGTACCTGAAACTGGTGAACTGGGAGACTACTGATGTTAGCTTCCTGACATAAGAGGTATGCAGGATATCACCACTAGGTGAAACTGGGTATGACTCCATCATAACTTCAAAAAATTTTTTAAATCAAGGTAAATAAAAGTACAGAAACAAGCACAAAACACACACGTACACAAACACACACAAACACAAAACATACCTGAAAAATTGGAAAACAGTCTTGTGTAGGAAGAGAATCTGTTTTTGAGCAGCCATTGTTGGGTTTCCTGGATCGTGGCTGAAGGCTGAAGTTGCTATTAACATGGAAAATGAACACAAACAGAAACTATTCAAACTTAATAAAAAACCAAAGTCACTGGCATGTTATAAACATTTAAACAAAACACAGAAATACTCCAAGTTTAAGCAAAAAAACAAACAAAACAAAACAAAAAAACAAACCCACTCAAGAGGAGGACAGGTCTGACTACTCAGAGGCCCAAACAATGCCTCAAGCCCCTGTAAGAGCCTCAAAAATGCAGGACCCTTAGAGCATCGGACAGCTTCAGGATGAAGACACTTACTTCACTGGAGGCCTGTGAAACTCCATCTCCCTGATGGTTTGGGGAAGAAGAATTGCTGGGAAGAACAGAAGGAAGGAGAGGAGAATTATTATACACATACATACACACACACACACACACACACACACACACACACACACACACACACTTAAAACCAAAACATTAAAGGCTATTAAACTGGGTCAGTGTAATATAATACTGTAGGACAGAGCATGTAGATCTGTGATTGAGAATGCTGGCACCACTGGTCAGGCAGTGAGTATGAGGAAAGTGACAGAAGGCTGTTCAGCTAGCGCCTCATCCTCCTCTTCTCTAGCAGTTCCAGGTAAGAACTTCAAGTTTTAGGAAACAAAAGGATTCCAATTATTTCCAGGGGTGCCAGGAAAATGAAGGACACTCATTCATTTTAGTAAGAAAATAGTATGAGAAATCAAGATAGAGTTAGAAGTAACTGCAAAATACACACACACATGCACACACACACACTTAATAAAATAAGGAGGTCCAAGAAATAGTCCTAAGTAAAAATGGAAAATAATTATCTGTTTAATTAATACATTTATTCAGGGAAGCAAAAGGAATAAAGGTGTGCCACTCTCCTTGAGTTTTTAAAGATCAAACAAAAACGCAGACAACTCCACAGGGAGTGTGGAGCCTTCCTGGTCCTGGGCTCAGACTCCTTTCTTAGCACCTGTACTTCAGTTATGTAAGTTATGATGCTGACTGGTGACTCTCCCTCTGGGCCTACACGGACAGGGAAGGTGTGTGTCACCCGGAGAGCACAGCTCCTGGCCAGCACAGGGCGCGGCTGCTCCCAGAAGCTGTGTGTTCAGCCAGCAGTGCGGGAGCCCAGAGCCCCCCTCTGAAGTCATGACTTCTGCCCCAGACGACTCGGCCTGGGCTGTAAGACAAGAATGGCCCCCACATGGGGACATGCCAGTCCCTGAGCTCTCCAACGTAGAGCTGAAGAGTGTGTTCCTCCTCGTAAAGCACAAAGATCTACAAGATGAGCTGCCTGCTGGTCTACTCATCTTCACAGGAAAAAGCATGTTTTTTGTGTTCTTATCAGACCCTGTTACAGACAGGATATTTGTGTTCCCTCAAAATGCATACACTGACCATCCTCACACACACACCCCGCCCCCCGCATGACACAATGAGGCGGCGGCACCCCAGGGAGGGACCAGGAAGGCGAGCTCAAAATGGCGTCTGCTCCACTGCGTGAGAACCCAGGTGGCACCTGCAACCCGGAGGGCCCTTGCCAGAACCACCCAGACCTCACACTTCCAGTTCCACAACTGTAACAAACAAGTTTCTGTTGTCTCTAAGGCCCTGGTCTGGTGTTCTGTCACAGTAGCCACAGCTGACACAGACAGACCTATTGGTGTGGCCCGAGTGTAAGAAAAAGAACCTTCCCCTCCCAATCTTGTGTATTTTTCCCTTCCCAGTGAGAAACCTCCCAACAACAGGGCACTTCTGATCTGACCTGCTCGGGATCAGCTCTTCAGCAAAGCCCCAGGAAGGCAAGCCCCCTCCCACCTCCGGCACCATGTGGCACCTACAGGACATGTGACAGCATCCCCTGCCCCCACCCAGAGCCTGCAGGGTTCACAGATGCCAATCACAGCCAGAGAATAAAACAGAACAAGTCCACCATCCCCATTTCTAAAACCATAGTGAAGTTTTAGAAATTGAAAGTCTTTCCTGTAAGTTTAAAGACTTACCATAATAAAGAAAGAAGTAAATAGTCTGTGTAATGTGAGGCAGAAAAAGCAGAGCAGGAACAGCTCTCTGATATGGTGCGCACTGAAGACAGATGTACTTTATAATAAATGCAATCTGAACCCATCCGAGTCACAGTTTCACCTTAATAACTCACTGTCCACTATCCATGAACTCCATTCATGTTCTTTTTCTCTCACAAAGAATGTACCTTGAAAATGCCTCCTTTTCTACAATTCCTACAGGTGTGAATATATGAGGCATGAAGGGCGAAGAGCAAAAAGGCTGGCAGGCAAAGAAAAGACAATTTTCCTCTCAAGCTGAGGCGGCTAGCTCCCGTGACTATAAACCTCAGACAGATATAAAAAAGAGGATGCTGGGAAGTGAGAGAGAGGGCAGTGAAGGAGCACAGTGTGGCCAGCCCCAGGCGAGCGACGGCACGATGCGGTACCTGTCGGGGATGCTGCAAGTGCCCTGCTGTGGGGACGTGAAGGCGGGCGCTGTGGAAGGGCTGCTATTCACGTAGGCTGTGGGGGTATCGGGCCATGGAGAACACTAAGGATAGAAACAAAAATAAATTAATGAGATGCTTTTAGAAGTGTATGGAAGAATTATTTTCGTAAGTCACTCTCTAATCTGGCCAAATGCGAGGTTATGAAACGCAAGACACCTGACACTCATCAAGCAACCTTCACAGAAACATATCAGATTTATTACTTCTGTGTGGCTTTACCTGCCACCCACAACTACACACTGCTTAATCTCAGGGAAGACCTGAAGTGATGACAGCAGCAAAATGTATGCAGGCATTTTTAACGTACACTTCTGTACAGCTGGCTTCTAAGAACTTTCACTCCCCACTTTATCAGTTCTGTAGCAGGTACCTAGGTTTAGAACAGCAGAGGCAAGAATGGATTCACAAGCAGCATCTGACACCTATGGTGACCAGGACAGTGGCTCTGTCCCCCTAGCACTCCTCTGCCCGCTAACCCAGAGCAGGCTGGCCAGTAGCCCCTTGCTTTCTTTGGAGTCCTCTAAGATTAATAATCCCCAACCAAAGTGAGGCAGGCCGAGCATCAACACACATCAACATGTACCATGCTGCCCATGTCTCTCTGTCTACATGTTTACTATTTACAGTTTCTGGAAGGTGCACGGTGAACTAGGGTATTTTTCAATCCCATGTACCATTCTGACCTAAGACAGAGCAAAGATACAAAGACGCATTGACTATTACAATCAGTAGAGATGAAAAAGCTAAAGTCAAAAGCATGCTGAGCGGGCTGAGCAGGCCAGGGCAGCCAAGGATGAGCCTTCAAACCTGAGCTATGCACAGAGCGAGTCCATCTCATTCCCTGATATTCCCTCTAGAATGAGTCTGTGTTAGGACATCCTCGGTTTCAAAGCCCCCTTCAGAATCACTATGCTCCTATTTTACACAAAATAGTTGTCATACCTCACCATGGACAAGGGATAGAAAACCCTCCCCCAAACCAAGCAAAAGACCATTCAAAGACACTAGGATAAATTTTAAAAGTACGTGACTCTAAAAAAAATTTTTCCGTTGGCATCAGGGTGGCTCAGTTAAGCGTCTGCCTTTGGCTCAGGTCAAGATCCCAGAGTCCCGGGATCAAGTCCCCACACTGGGCTCCATGCTCAGTGGGGAGTCTGCTTCTCCCTCTGACCCTCTCCCCTCTCACACTCTCATTCACTCTCTCTCTGAAATAAATAAAATCTTTGAAATAAATAAATAAATCTTTAAAATGTAAATTCTTCTGTATGTCAGGCAGTTTTCAATTCCTTGTCTTCAAAAACTGAAGGAGACCTGGTGTCAGCTGACACGTACTGAAATAATCTACCAGTTCATACAAAAATAGGTCACTGGGATTTTGTGCAGATAACTCAACAGGAATTTCAAGACCTGAGTGACACTGATAAAAGAAAAATAAGCACATCTAAATGAAGTTTCTCTTATCTATTAAAAAAAAATCTAGAATTTGATTGCATTCTACCGTCTCGTTCTTCATGACATATTTCCAATAACATTTCTATTTTGTAATTAAACTGTTCATCAAAATGTGTATGATTTGTTGTTTTGATAAACTGGTAACAGTCATTAAGTAGTTTTCAATTTTTTGGGCAGCCTGGGTAGCTCAGTCAGTAGAGCATGTGGCTCTTAATCTCGGGGTCATGAGTTCAGGCCCCACAATGATTTACCTAAAAAAAAAAATTTCTCAACTGACAGGCTTTATGGTCAAAGGAAATTACAAATCTCAGTTTCTGTAAGTCTGTCATAAAGAAGTAACCAGGGTGGGGCACCTGGGTGGCTCAGTGGGTTAAAGCCTCTGCCTTCACTCAGGTCATGATCTCAGGGTCCTGGGATCGAGTCCTGCATCGGGCTCTCTGCTCAGCAGGGAGCCTGCTTCCGCCTCTCTCTCTCTCTGCCTGCCTCTCTGCCTACTTGTGATCTCTGTCAAATAAATAAAATCTTAAAAAAAAAAAAAAAGTAACCAGGGTGATCATTAAGATTTTTAGGCAGGGACACCTGGGTGGTTCAGTCAGTTGTGTATCTGACTCTTGGTTTCAGCTCAGGTCATGATCTCAGGGTTGTGAGATTGAGCCCCATGCCAGGCTCAGTACCTCAGGAAGTCTTGATTCTCTCCCTCTCCCTCTCTCCCCCTTTGCCCCCTTACACTTCCCCCTGCTCGCTGCATGTGCTCTCTAATAAATCAATCAATCTCTAAAAAAAGATTTTCAGGGGCGCCTGGTGGCTCAGCTGTTAAGTGTCTGCCTTCGGCTCAGGTCCTGATCCCAGGGTCCTGGGATCGAGCCGCATATCGGGCTTCCTACTCAGCAGGAAGCCTGTTTCTCCCTCTACAACTCCTCCTGCTTATGTTCCCTCTCTTGATGCTACCTCTCTGTCAAATAAATAAAACAAATCTTTAAAAAAGTAAAAAATAAAGATTTTCAGGCATAAAAGTACGTCATATTGGGATGAAATTATTTATGGGGAGTGGAAGAGAAAAGAGATCATGAAGGAAGAGTGGGATAAAATTTCAGACTTAACTAAAGAGCTTCATCATGAGCTATTTAAATGAATGATAATGGGTGTCAAATTGCTATGAATACACTTCCAAAAGTAGTATAACAGTTTTATCTTAAATTATAATACAAATATTCACGATGCCAGAAAATTGTCTTCTTTGCAACTGTTTAGATTTATGATGAAAACTTTCATGTCAACCTGAAAACGTGCAAGGGAGTACATACTTTTTCAAAATTCTTTTGCGTGTAGAAGTGTCCAGACCCCAGTGTGAAGGAGCTAAGAGACTGTGAAGCACTGAGGGCAGAAACTAGTCTCCCCGACGGTTACAGGTGCTTACAACGGGTCTGACACCCATCAGAAGTACGGATAGAGGGGCGCCTGGGTGGCTTAGTTGGTTAATCGGCTGCCTTCAGCTCAGGTCCTGATTCCAGGGTCCTAGGATTGAGCCTCGCATCAGGGTCCCTGCTCAGCAGAGAGCCTGCTTCTCTCTCTCCCTCTGCCTGCCGCTCTGCTTACTTGTGCTGTCAAATAAATAAATAAAATCTTTAAAAAAAAAAAAAAAAAAGAAGCACAGATAGAGGGAAAATAAAACAAATCCCAGGTTCTTAACATTCTTTACAACCACCCATTGTGTATTCCCTCAAAAACTGGAAAAGTAACTACAGACTTACTGTTTCAACTACTACTAGCTTTCAAAAAAGCAATCAAATATAGCTGGACAGGACAGATGAACTCACTGCACGCACACCAATTTCATTCTCAACAACCTTTTGCACAACAGGACTCCCTCCTTTCAAACTGGGGCCTTGTTTCTCCCTTCACCTGACAGAGTAGCACGTCCCCTGCTTATGCGGTCTGAGGAACCAGCTAACAGATCTAGTAACTTTCTGGATGCCTCATGCCCATAATCAGCTCCACTACCTGGAAGATGATTTTCATGCTACACCATCCTCCCCAGATATAAAATACGAGGTAATCTAACATGCACATCTAAGTGGGGTGAACCTTTTAATATCAAGCCTCTGCATACCTGCTCATCACTGCCTACTGTCTGCAGACATGAAGCCATCAACAGCTTCAAGTTAACAGCACAGGAAGACGGCGGGGACAACCAAGCTATAGGACCTCCATAAACACACCTATTTCACTTTAACACAAGCTTGATTCCTTTAACAGTAGAAAAGCAGGGCTGCTAAACAATGGCCGACATCTAAAACTTGCCCAATAAACAGGAGGCCAGACTCACTGAACACCAGGAAATCAGTGTTCGGAGAAAACTGGTCCTGCTAGGAGGCCTCAGCTTTTTGGGAGTAATGGGTGGCAGGATGTCCGATGGCCAGGCTGCTTGCCACACTATGGCCTGCCTGCCCGTATCTTATGGGCTCCTCTTCCAGTCTGAAACCAGGTGGGCAAGGCACATGGAGGAAGACTTGCCCAATGTTTCTCCTCCCTTGTCCTGCCTCCCTGAGTATAAAGGTAAGCAGTGTGGGACTGCCTCTGTTCCCGAGGAGAGTCTATAATTCATGACAGCTCCAGCAACATGTGACTTGGACTCATGTGGGCAGTTTCCGTGCACTGTGAACAAAGTCCCGCCCCTGATAGACTGGGAAACGCCGACCCACCTTAGAGTGGAGACACTGGCAGCCCCAAGGTGAGCCAATGCAACACAGCTCAGAGACCAAGACCAGAGGACGCATTAAAGGTTTCACCTCTATTAACCAGCAGTAGGGCCTCTATTCAGTGTGGGACCAGTTCATGCAACGCCTTTTAACAGGGGAGCCTAACCTCCCTTCCTAACAAAAGTCAACTGTCACTATCCAACAACTTCGAGAAACGCTGGCCTTTCTTTGTAGGCACTTGCAGAAATGTAGGAAATGCTGCAGACTTTTTTTAAGGGATTAATCTGTACCTTGCTTTTTAAAAACAGGTTTCAAAGAGGATCTCTAACCACCCCCTACAAGTATCTTAACCCAACCAAACTCACCCATGGGAGCAAACAACACGCTCTAGGAAGATGTGAAATCCCAGGCCAGTGAACTGCTGACGTTTTGCACACTTTAGACTTGAGTTAAGAATCATTAATAATTTACCAACAAATTCTACCACCTCCAGATTAGCTCTGGACTATAACAGATTAATTTATGAAATATCAGAACCCATTCCTTTTAATTAAATCATTACCAACAAGAAGGGTAAAGTGAATTGAGTTACCAGGATCTCCCCAGAAAAGTTTACCAAGAACTATCTGTGAGTCTTCAGCTGGGAAATGAGACAGAGGATTAACAACATAAAATTGGAGAGGGGCATTCTGGGGTAGGAGCATATAGTTGTTTCATACAACCTCTGACCCAAATCCCAAAAGCCCAGTTAAAGAAAATGCATCATGTATGCTCCCCATCCATCCTGATGACTACTACTTCTTTACTGCATAAAGAAGCACTTAAAATACTGTCATGCAATGCTTTAACCTGGAAATGAGGTTCCTGTGATAGTGCCTGTGACTTTCATAGCACTGCAAATTACACATACATATGTAAGCGTGGAAATCCCACGTTTGGCACCTTGATAGTATAAACGCTGCAATAAGATGAAGAGAGTAGCCAACAATACATATGATGACAGCTACTTTTAAAAATTCGAGAATGCGGGGCGCCTGGGTGGCTCAGTGGGTTAAGCCTCTGCCTTCACTCAGGTCATGATCTCAGGGTCCTGGGATCGAGCCCCGCATCGGGCTCTCTGCTCGGCGGGGGGCCTGCTTCTCCCTTCTCTCTGTCTGCCTCTCTGTCTACTTGTGATCTCTGTGGAATAAATTTAAAAAAAAAAAAAAAAATCGAGAATGCTCTGTGTTTACATATTTACATATACTGTGGGTACGTTGTGATCAAAGTCTAAAGAATACAATAAACCTTGGTGGACCATTCGATAAAGAACTGGATCATGAAATAAAGATCTGCTGCCCTGAAGCTGACAAAGCCAAACCCCCTGACTGGATGTTGGGGCAATCAGGTCTGAGGGTGCCAAGTTGCACTATTCTGGCCTGAAGCAGAAGATCACAATGCAGGAGGCAAGAGGAAACACCAATGCAAAGATTTCTTTCTACCAGTGCTGCCAAACAGGTGTTTAAAAGCACAGACAGACGCATATTCTTATCCTACATGCAGGGAAATGTGACACAAAGTATTGCATGTTAATGTCAAGCTTGCTGCCATCATGTCTTTAAATATCCATGAAAGTTTCTTATCAGTTATACACATGAGAAAGCAAAACCTTTAATTACACAAAAATGGTAACTATTTTACTAAAGAAAGTATTTTCAATTAATTTCAGTGCTCTTGAAGGAAGTGTGTGTGCAGAGGAGAGAGAGGGAGGGAGGGAGGAGGGGGAGGAGACAGGGAGGGAACACATTTTTGAGTGTCGTTTTTCCCTCCAAAACCACCCACTATGGTCAACTTTGTTTTAAAGTGTTAGATTTAGGAAATTTTCCTCAGTGAGGAACAAACAGAAAGCAGGAAGTCTAAACAAAAGCAAATTAAATCAAGACAAGGACATCAAAAACAAATTTGGCTTTACTTTTCGGTGGAAGTTGATCCTATATCTAACACTGCACAAGGTTTCTTGCACAATGAAAAGAGAAGCAGAAGTCCCTTACACTGCCTCGCTTTGCCAGAGAATCACCGTAGTCTGCTGGCAAAGTCCGCTTGCTGGACTTTTTCTGCTCATGTTCAACTGCATCTTCAATTATAGGCTCAAGCCTCATCTGGACAAACACCAAAGATTGGGATCAATGTCTTTTCATTATACAAAGAAAGATCTAATACCCTGTTTTATGTCTCTGCAGTCCAATTAAACAAATGTATGACTAGCAGGATTCAAAGTTAAAGAAAATGCAAAACCCCAGCAGTGACAAAAATCAGACATTCTAGGCCCCGACTTAATCTCTTGCCAACTTCAGGGTTTATAAGGTCTGTTTCTGAGACCAGATTGGGATTTCAGCATCTTCATTCACGACCCCACCCAGGAAACTAATCTATTTAAAACCCCCAAATTTAAATAAAATCTTTACCCCGCAAATTTCACAAAGAACATTATGTCAATCTACCACCCAATCTTCCCCAACCCCTTTGTAGCAAAACTCCTCCATAGAGTGAGTGCTACTACGCAAAGCGCTGCTTCTCCTCAGAAACCAAAACGCAGCCCCGCATTACCTCGGTGAGGATGGTGGTGTCATAGGATGGCTGATACTTTTCCTTCTCGTGAGCTGTTCTCTTCTCCATCTTCTCTCGGTCCGTTTTTTGTTTCCTGTCTGCACCTTTAGGCTTAAAAACAAAGTGCATGATTTCCTCCATCAGGCTGAAGACGGACAATTTACAAGCACAACTGGGCCTTACTAAAAAGCCCAGTTTCTATCGCGTACCTTAAACACTTTGATTTGGCAGCTAGCTGAGTGTAGATGATCCGTGTATTCTCCGTTTTCATTCTGCTTAAAGGTGTCGACCTGAATCCTGAAAGGCACTCCCTTCTCACCTCCGTGCTTCCGGGGAGTAAATTCTGTGCTGATGCAGTGTACCTGGAAAATAGCTCAAGCTGAAAGGGACTCAAAGTACCAGCCACTGAGTCTCCTTCTATTTTGCTCCCTCTTACCCCAGCCATAAATTCAGGATCCCTCAAACAAACTCTTCCATACTAGCCGGATGGCTGTCATGAATTCTTCCGTATGGCTTTCCTTTCACAAATCCAACTGGGCCTTTCTGAACTTTCTGGCGACAAGCTCTTCCCCAGTCCAATGCCTCTCCTCTCACACAGGACTTGTTCGGGTTACAGGGATGCCTCTACCTCCACTCTGGACCGAATGATGCTCTCAGACCCAGGGTCTTTGGCCTTTCACGTGGCTCAGTCCACAGCAACCAAACCCATTGCTGAGAGCTTCTGTCACCTGCCCTCTTTTGTCACTGCCCCAACTCTAGCCAACCCATCAGGTTACTGCTGTGCCTACATACATCAGCTATGACACCGCCCAGGGAGTGGCTACTACTCACCCTGCCTGTATCGACCTAAACTGTTCTGTCAACCTTCAAAGTACACTGAGGACAATGCTCATTTCCTACCACTTCTGCCCCTCTCCCAAGACCAGCACAATGTCAACTGACATAAACCATGTCCCATGTGACTATTTGTTGGCAGGATACAGACATATTTGGTAAACCAAAAAACCACAAAATACTAAAGATTCTTAAAAAATACATAAGTAAACAAATATTCTTTATAGTTCATACAAATCAGAGACTACTTAGATTGATCAGCAATTAAGCAATCTCCCTTTCTACATAAAGATTACCTACTCAGTTTTAATTCCACCACTTACAAATCTGAATATACAGGGTATAAAAATTACTATCAATCATATTTTACATAATTAACGTTTCCAAAAAAACTCATCTCTCGGGGGTACCTGGGTGGCTCAGGTGGTTAAAGCCTCTGCCTTCAGCTCAGGTCATGATCTCAGGGTCCTGGGATCGAGCCCCACATTGGGCTCTCTGCCCAACAGGGAGCCTGCTTCCCCTCCTTCTCTCTCTGCCTGCCTCTCTGCCTACTTGTGATCTCGGTCTGTCAAATAAATAAATAATAAATAAATAAATCTTTGGAAAAAACCTTATGTCTTAGGGATACAAGCTGAGTATTTATGGGTGAAACGAAATGCCTGGGAGTTGCTTAAAAGTATTCCATCAAGGGGCACCTGGGCGGCTCCGTGGGTTAAAGCCTCTGCCTTCGGCTCAGGTCATGATCCCAGGGTCCTGGGACTGAGCCCCACATCAGGCTCTCTGCTCAGCAGGGAGCCTGCTTCCTCCTCTCTCCCTGCCTGCCTCTCTGCCTATTTGTGATCTCTGTCAAATAAATAAATAAAATCTTAAAAAAAAAAAAGTATTCCATCAATAACTAAAACAGAGGAAACTACTAATAACTGTTGAAGCCAGGTGATGGGTACATAGAGGGTTCATTACTATTCTATTACTTTTGTGGGGTTTGAAATTTTCAATATTAGAATGTCTTTTAATTATGCTAGAGAGAAAATCTTGAAACATACACTTTTTTCAATCCCACCCTTTTACTCTATTTTATTTAAGTGAACTCTACACCCAGTACTGAGCTTGAACTTATGACCCTGAGATCAAGATTCGTATGTTCTACTGGCCAAGCCAGCCAGGCACACTAATCCTACCCTTTTAAACAGGAGCTTTGGTTAAAGAGAAATGCATCTTATGAAAAATAGAAGTTTTGATTACTGTCACTACCAATGGTAAAAGTTAACATCTGATTCACGTTTTATATATCAGATTGTCTTTATATATGTCAGCCTATAAATGATAAATGTAGTAAATTAACTCCTATTCAACAGTCCATACGTATGTAAATTTAAAATATATAAAATAGAAAACATTATAAGATAGCTTACAAATAAGCATTTAAAGAAGGTAATATCATGTGTCAAGAATTTAACCTCATCTATGGCCTTTCAAATGACTAGGTTAGTATACTTTTATTAATGTAAAAACTCCAAACCTGAATGAAAGCAGACGTGCGCTTCGCAGGGTCCCACAGAAATTCAACCGCATTTAACTGGCTTGGATTTGTCCTTGTGTCAATTATTCCCACAGACATTGGAATATCTGTATTTTTTAAAAAGTTACATAGAAGTTCATCCACTACGAATAATTAAAAAGCTTACCACTTACTATAACTATGTTCAAATGAAATTATTTCCCCTCCACGCAGAACCTTTTTCTTCAATGTTTTCCCGGTCAATGATGCTAATATGGAAACCCATCTAAAGCTACCAGACTTTCTCCCACCATGGTTTCTATTTCATTTTATTCAACATATGATGGATGGTGTCAATTAAGAATTAAATAAATGGGGGCGCCTGGGCAGCTCCGTGGGCTTTAGCCTCTGCCTTCGGCTCAGGTCATGATCTCAGGGTCCTGGGATCGAGCCCCGCATCGGGCTCTCTGCTCAGCAGGGAGCCTGCTTCCTCCTCTCTCTCTGCCTGCCTCTCTGCCTCCTTGTGATCTCTATCTGTCAAATTAATAAATAAAATCTTAAAAAAAAAAGAATTAAATAAATTATTTCAAACTCCAAATTCCTGGCTCAGGTTCTTTAAGCACCAAAAAACTACTTCATTTCTAAATTATTTAACAATGCGAGGCACGCAGGATCTGCTAACACCAACACTCTCTCCACACAATTATATATGGTGCCTTCTCTACCAAACAACTGCCTTCATCTCTCCAGAGTCTTCTGACAGCCACCCGTACCTAAATCGAGAAGTCTGTCTCCTGGACGATTCCACTTCCAGCCTTCAAGCTGCTGATGCTCTGTGTATTGTAGCCGTCTGTCATGGAATACAACTCTTATGATGCTCTATAGAACAAGCGGGGAAAATGAACACTTTTAAACTGGTCCAGCTAAAATGCAGAAGCATTTTCGATTCTTATGCATTAACCTGTAATAGAAGAATATACCAAAAAATATTCTGCTTTAAACATTTTCTAAGTGAACTGCTTTGTTCTTGGAATATCTGGATAACTCAGAAATAAAAGGCACAAATAAAATGATTACTTAGGTAAAATTTTTATTTACAGTCTGATACTGCAATTCAAAATTAAGGTATACGCCCATAAAAATCACTGAGCAAGAATTCTATTTCTATGAAGAAAACATCAGATGCACACAGGAATTACTAAAGCCAAACAGTAGTATAAACAGAAACAGAGAAACCCAGGTACAATGGTAAAACTGTTCATTTAAAATAAGTTAATAACTGAACTTCTTTAAAGACCCAAGGATAAATACTAATATATAAAAATGCTGAATCATTATATTGTACACCTGAAACTAATATAACACTGCATGTCAACATATACTTCAGTGAAATAAAAAATAAAGAGATAGTCAAGGAATAGGTGGGGGAATCTGCAAAATAAGACCCAGCAAAAAAAGAATATATATGCAAAAGTCATTCTCTACTATTTCATTTGCAAGAGGTTATCTGAGGTAAGCAAGGGAGAGAAAAAAACAAAACAAAACAACCCACAGGTAAGCTTTACCCAAACACTACGGTTCCTAGGGAAGACTTCACTCCACTATCTGGCCAGTTCTCTGCTCTCCGCCCATCCCTCCTTTGCCTCCCACAGGTTTGGAGTGCCAACTATTGTTTCACTCCAGGAACAGGAAAACAAGTCATCCAAATGCCTTCAGATACCACATTTGCAATAATTTGTGTGACACATGCATAGATAACTTTCTCATGATGCAGTAAGATATTCACATTTCCAGTAGACACTCTGGTATAAATAGGAAATAATTTGTTAGCAATACATATAAATATTACTTTAGTGGCCCTGTATTCCCTACCCACCAGGTACTGCCCATAGCAGATAAATATTTTGAAGCAAACTATTTAAAAGGAGCCATATATTTTTTTAAAGATTTTATTTATTTGAGAGCAAAAGAGAGCAGAGCAGGGAGGAGAGGGAGAAGCAAGTTCCCTATGAGCAGGGAGTCCACGGTGGGGCTCAATCCCTGGACCCTGAGATCATGACCTCAGCTGAAGGCAGACACCCAACCAACTAAGTCACCCAGGAGCCCCAAAGTAGCCATATTTTAATTTGAAATACAGTTGACCCTTCACAACATGGGTTTAGGGGTACTGAGAACTTAAGTACTTAACAGCCTACTACTGACTAGATACTTTACTAATAACGTCAAAAGCTGAAAAACATATGTTATATATTATATACTGTATTCTTACAATAAAGCAATCTACAGGAAAGGAATCAGTTACTAAGAAAATCATAAAATACATGTACAGTACTATACTGTATTTATTGGAAAAAAATCTGCCTATAAACGGACTCACACCATTCAAAGCTGTGTTGTTCAAGGGTCAACTGTTGTTTAAAAAGAGGCCAAGTCAGCTGCAGGACCAAAGTGGAAATCTACAAAGGCAGTCGCTGCTCTGATTCATGCCCATCTGCCTTCCCCACCTGTACCCACATCTACAGAGCCTGCCCAGGTGGTCTACCACACCCACTTCACGCTACCGCCTGCTGGCTGCAGACCTCACAGAGAAGGTGCACGGTCTGGTGGTGGCCACTGGGTGACACTCACCAACACGCTGAACTCAGGATAAAGTGCAGCAGAGAAATGACATGATTTTGATTCTTCTGTATTTAACTAAATCCACAAATTCAGAAAACAGTATGAGAATGTAGGTATCAGATTTGAGCTTTACTAAACCCTGTTCTAGAAGGTCAGACTAAGACAGCTCAGTAAGGAATATGAAAGGAGAACCACAGTTAAGAAGCGGCAATATAGAAAACTTCTGAAATGAAACTGGAAGGGAAAAAGTCATTAATTCAGACACCCAGCAACAGATAAAGGGGCCCTAACAATACGATAAATAGAACTAGAGCACCTCACTCAGTACAGAAGCACAGTCAACAAGCTCCAAAGCATCCCTGACACCTTAGCCTTTGTTCGGCAAGACTCCCCCAGACTAGCAGAGTCAAAGATCATGGGGCCAGGAATTAGACTTAGGGAGCTCCTAGGCAAAAAATGATGTGATTTTGAGGAAATTCACCCTGCAACCTGTGGTGGCGGCCGACTGTCGCTCTGCATCCCAGGCAGGCTCTCAGGATCTAACTGGACATTTTCTGGCATAGCCACCAAATATCAGATAAGTGGTTTATCAGGTGAAGATGAAAGAGATTTAAGACCTTTTAAAAATTAACCTTTCCAATCTAGAAGTTAACTGTTTAGGGAAACTGATGCTTTCAAAATAAGTACCCTTGTCTAGACAGAGTATGCTGGTTTAATGCCAACAAAACCTCTACTTTGCACTTACAAGGGGATGGTTTCTTTACTGTCAACAGTTCATGATCTCATGATGAAGTCATTTTTGCCTTCATTTCTTGACTTGCTTTAATCGCGTATATTAAATGTTTTTACATATTTTAATTTGGAACTAAATCCCAGGAAGGGTAACTTAGAGCAGTCATGCAACAACTTAATTAACCCCACCATTCCAAGTTAACCTGACCGGTATTTTTAACTAGTTTACCAAAAGTTTTTTTTTTTTTTTTTTAAAGATTTTATTTATTTATTTCACAGAGAGAGATCACAAGTAGGCAGAGAGGCAGGCAGAGAGAGAGAGAGGAGGAAGCAGGTTCTCCGCCGAGCAGAGAGCCCGATGCGGGACTCGATCCCAGGACCCTGAGATCATGACCTGAGCCGAAGGCAGCGGCTTAACCCACTGAGCCACCCAGGCGCCCTTACCAAAAGTATTTTAAAACATTAAGTCTCCCCTATCAGACTGGTTCTTTTGAAATCTTACCACCTATTCATAGAGAACCACCCTAGATAGCCTGCTTATCCTCACTGATAAATGACAACCTGCTTCAAAAGTGACTTTCCCCAGTGCTTTGAGGGAAACTTAAATTTTGGCATTGGATCCACATGCCAAAGTATGTTTTATCTTCCTCAGAATGCTGAATAGCTATGAACAATGAACTTCGTTAAAATTAAGTTATAAGGGCGCCTGGGTGCCTCAGTCATTAAGTGTCTGTCTTTGGCTCAGCTGGGATCAAGCCCCTCATCAGGCTCCCTGCTCAGGGGGAAGCCTGCTTCTCCCTCTCCTACTCTCCCTGCTTGTGTTTCCTCTCTCGCTGTGTCTCTGTCAAATAAATAACTAAAATCTTAAAAAAAAAATTAGTTTAAAAGAGGAATTAAAATTCAGTAAATTCTATAGTCCAGCCAAAAAAAAAATAAGAAGAAGAAGAAAAAGAAAAAAGAAAAAAGCAAGCACAAGGCGGAAGAGATAAAATAACACTAGCAAACTGCTGATAGTTGTGGCAGCTGATGGGAGAACTTATCCCTAGCACCCACCATACACATGTAAAGTTTATCAGAAACCACTGCATGATAAACACATGTGGATAAACATACCATTCTACTTCTGGGTATGTTTCAATTTTATCATATAAGTAGTTTTTCAGTAGTTTTCTAACATTTTTGGATCCAGTTTTAAGGCTCTCAATACAGGGCACATGATGATGCCTTACTCAATTTTATAGACAAATCTATAATTTAAACAATTTTTCTATGCTTCTATACTGATTTAAAAAAAAAAAAAAAGCCAGCATCCCACAGTCACCAAATTTAACTTTCATTGGGAGAGAAGAATTTACCCACATCTTCCCTTAAAATATGTATCATTGGTTGGATTTTAACTGGGTGTGAGACAATTGGCAGATCTGCTGAAGGTAAGCCAGGGCACCCAATGGCCTGAAAATAAACCAGCTTGGGAACAAGGCATCCTGAGAGAATCTCGGACATTCGAAGCTTCCTGCACACTGGAAAATGAGAGCTGTTAAGTTTGGCTCCTGCACCAGACCATCGTTATTTGTAATGAAAGCCCAGGAGAGAACAGCCAATCCAAGTAGGGTTTGCTCACTCTGAACCATGATGGCTTTTTTAAATGGTGAGCCCAGTCAGCATGCACTATGGCCAGAATCCCCACAGGAAGGAACAAAAAAAAATAAGACCATCTGATTTACCCTCCAGAGAAAGGACCAAATCCACTAATTGAGCATAGACACGATAGACTCAGAGTACAAATGGCAAATAACCTCTCTTCCTCTGTTTCGGGTAAGATGGGAGCCCCGGGAGTCAGAAGACGTCTGGGAGCTCGGTCCAATTGGCAAGACAGTGACTGGTGGGGCATGAACCCCCCATCTCTCCCTCAACTGCTCATAGGACTGGGGGCTTCCTGCCTCCAGGAGTCAGAGGAGCGCTAAAACATCCCAAAGACCTCTGGGTGCTAGGCAACTGGCTTCCCAGACACACCAAATTTGTTCACCTTTATGTTAATATCCATTCCCCCTGTGAAGGCTGCCTTTCCTGCACTCGCCCTCTAAAAAGGCAGATCCACAGAGGGCAGTCTTCCCAGTGGAATGCCTCTCTACAGTGAGGGCCCAGCAGTGCCCAGGCCCCTATATGCCTCTCTGTGGGAAGATGGAAGTATCAAGGGAACTCATGCCTGCTTCTCTCTTGCTAACACTTAGATATACTGAAGTTCTCTTCTTCCAATTAAGCTTCTTCCAAAAGTCTTGCCCTGTAATACTACAGAATCTATAATACACCGTGGTGAGTGACAGGTAGAGGCCAGAGGACCCACCCTGCATGACATTGAAGGGGGCAGAGATGGTTCTGAAGATATATCCTAAAAGGGATGAGCTATGCCTCCTATACTTGGAATGACTGTCTTCATTCAGATATAATAGTAAGAGTAAACTCTCGAGAGTTCAAATTTTACTTAGAGAAATTTAAGAGGTGAAATAAAGGGTTTTTAAAAGTTTCATATAACACTTCCATTCCCCCATACTATCTTTTATTTTGAAAGAAAAACTTAGAAGTCTTTGACATCACCCTATAACCCAGCAGTCACACTACTGTGTATTTACCCTAAAGATACAAATGTAGTGATCAGAAGAGGCACATGTGCCCCAGTGTTTATAGCAGCAATGTCCACAATAGCCAAACTATGGAACGAGCCTAAACGTCTGTCAACAGATGAACGGTAAAGAAGATGTGATGTGTGTGTACACACACACACACACACACACACACACACACAGGAATATTATGCAGCCATCAAAAAAACCTTGCCATTTACCATGATGTGGATGGAATTAGAGAGTATTATGCAAAGTGAAGTCAGTCAATCAGAGAAAGACACTTATCATATGATCTCATTGATATGAGGAATATGAAAAACATGACAGAAGACCATAGGGGACGGGAGGGAAAAATGGAACAAGACAAAACCAGGCAAGGAGACAAACCATAAGAGACTCAATCTCAGGAAACAAACTGAGGGTTGCTGGAGTGGAAGAGGGTGGGACAGATGGGGTGGCTGGGTGATGGACATTGGGGAAGGTATGTGCTATGGTGAGAGCTGTGAATTGTGTAAGACTGATGATTCACAGACCTGTACCCCTAAAACAAATAATATATTGCATTATATTATATATAAAATAATATATTACATTACATTAATTAAAAAAAAAAAAAAGAAGAAAAAGAAGTCTTTGATGTGGTGGTGGGCTTTTTCCTATAGCCCCAACTATGGTACCTTAGTTTCCAAAGGGTTTTCACATTTACTTTACCCAATAACTGCTATCATTTGTTTTATGGATAAGTAAACAAAATACAGCTGAAAAAGTTAGGAGTTTCAATACAGCCATTACTTAGAGTGAAATTATTTTTAAATAACTCTTGTGCAAACAAACCCCCAAAACTTAACAGCAAAACTGCTACTTTTTTCAATCATTGTAGTATCTGTTAGAAATTAAGATGGATCATCCTTACCTTTACCAATTTTCCAGTGATCTCAGGCATATCTCCCATTTTCCGGTTATCCAGCATCCGAATTTCATAAGACTGACCTATTTTAAAGAAATTACTGAATGTAAAGAAATCATGTATCACCAACAAGCCATATAAAGAATATCACTCTGTTTAACATAAAAATTCAGGGGTCTCTCG
Source organism: Lutra lutra (assembly GCF_902655055.1). Lineage (NCBI taxonomy): Eukaryota > Metazoa > Chordata > Mammalia > Carnivora > Mustelidae > Lutra > Lutra lutra. Next base: position 160,093,918 of record NC_062278.1, read on the forward strand.
GGGTGACTGGGTGGCCTGGTAGGTTGAGCTATGGACTCTTGATTTCAGCTGGTCATGATCTTGGGGTCGTGGGATGGAGCCCTGCATGGGGCTCTGTGCTCAGAGCAGGATCTGCGGTATTCTCTCTCCCTCCCGATTCTACACCTCTGTGTGTGTGTGTGTGTGTGTGTGTGTGTGTGTGTGTGTGTGTGTGTGTGTGTGTGAGCACATGCGTGTTCACTCTCAACTCTAATAAGTAAATAAAATCTTTAAAAGAAAAAAAATTCAACTCTTAACGGGAGAAGCAAATTCATATTGATCTTTCTCTTTCCTGCAAACCCCATCCTCTCCTCCTTGCACAATTACAGAAAACTGAAGAGTTTTACAATTGATTTTCATGTTATACTCCCACACTAAATTTTTATTACGCATACATGCATAATCCAAGACCAAATTTTTATCAGTTTTACTGAGATATAACTTACATACCATAAAATTCACCATTTTAAGAAAGTGTACAAGTAACTGTTTTAGTATATTCAGAATTGTGTAACCATCACCAAAGCCAATTTTAGAGCATTTTCATCACCCCCAAAAGAAAATCCTACCCCTCAGCAGTCACTTCTCATCCTTGCCTACCCCAGCCCTTGGAAACCCCTCATCAATCTACTTTCTGTCTCTAGGGATTTGCCCACTTCACACGCTTGATACAAATGGAATCACACCCTATGTGATTAACTGACTTCTTCCATGAAGCATATTTCCAAGGTTTTCGTATTTTATAGCAGGTACTAGGATAGGCAGATCTCCTTTTGTTGCGCCCTGCTTTATCGCACTTTGCAGTGCTCGCTTTGGCAGCACATATACTAAAATATCGCACTTTGCAGAAATTAGGTTTTTTTTTTTTTTTTTTTTTTTTTTTTTTTTTTTTTTAAATAACTGAAGGTTTGTGACAACCCTGCATCAAACAAGTCTATTGGGGCGCCCTTTCTTCCAACAGCATCTACTCACTTTGTGTCGCTACATCACATTTAGTAATTCTCACAGTATTTTGAACTTTTTCATCATTATTATAGTTGTTATGGTGAACTGTGATCAGTCATTATAGCTCACTTTTTAGCAATAAAGAATTTTTTAAAAAATCTTTTTAAATTTAATTTTTATTTGACAGAAAGAGACACAGTGAAAGAGGGAACCCAAACAGGGGGAGTGGGAGAGGGAGAAGCAGGCTTCCCACTGGGCAGGGAGCCCAATGCAGGGCTCGATCCTAGGACCCTGGGATCATGACCTGAGCCAAAGGCAGATGCTTAACAACTAAGCCACCCAGGCGCCTGAGCAATAAAGAATTTTTTAATTAAAAATGTTGGGGCGGGGGCTCCTGGGTGGCTCAGGGGGTTAAGCCTCTGCCTTCAGCTCAGGTCATAATCTTGGGGTCCTGGGATCAAGCCCCACATCGGGCTCTCTGCTCAGCAGGGAGCCTGCTTCCCCCCCACCCGCCTGCCTCTCTGCCTACTTGTGATCTGTCAAATAAATACATAAAATCTTTAAAAAAAAAAAAAAATGTTGGGGTAGCCAGTCAAGCATCTACCTTTGGCTCAGGTCATGATATTGGGGTCCTGGGACTGAGCCCCATGTTGGGCTCCCTGCTCAGCAGGCAGCCTGCTTCTCCCTTTCCTACTCCCTCTGCTTGTGCTCTCTATCAAGTAAATAAAACCTTTAAAAAAGGGTATATACATGTTTTTTAGACATTAATGCTACAGCACACAATAGACTCAGAATGGTGTCAAGCTAACTTTTATATGCACTAAGAACCTAAAAAATTCATCTGACTCACTTTCCTGCAATACTTACTTTATTGTGGAGCTCTGGAACAGAACCTGCAGTCTGTCCAAGGTGTGACTATACTGCATTACATTCTATTGCAAATATTATTTCACTGCACAAACATACCACATTTTGTTCATCCATTCATCAGCTGATAGACATCTAGGTTGTTTCTCCTTCTTGGCTATTATGAGTAGTGATAACTATGAACATACATGTACTGTATTTTGTGTGAGCTAAGACCAAATTTTAATCCTAGAGCCTTCTTCCTTGTGACCAATGAGCCCTACTCACATTCTCTCACTGGTCAGGTATTGTTCATAAGAAAACACAAACAGATGGTCTCACACTCAACTATATAATTAGGAAAATGAGCTGCTGCCAAAAGTTAAGAATGTACTCCAAACCCGCAAAAATTATTTTTGAATTATCTGTCATTAAGTAATAAATAGAACAGTATAATTTGACATGAAGAAAATCAATAGTACTTAAGGAATGTTTCTAGTACCATATGAAGTTGGGGATCTTTATGATCCAGTCCACACTCCAATGGGGCTTACCCTATATAAAAATATACAAAGGATACTAGATCATTTATTTGGTCACAAAATACAAGCAGATCACTTCAAAGCTGGTCAAAGAAAACCATTATATAGAGTAAGTTACTAAAGAAGAGTCCTTCAGTCATTCAACAAACAGAGATCACCACTAACTGATATTATGGCAAGAGACATTTTTAAAGAGTTAAATTTGCAGCATACTTAACAAAGGATCTAAACTCAGAAAATAATTTTAAAATAAAGCATATGAATAGGCATTTTTGAAAACCATACCATCATACACTTAAAATTACTCAACCTCACAAAAATTTTAAAATTTAAAGATTAAAATGTTTTATGCTATCAGAGCAACAAAAAATGTTTAATTAAAAAGCAAGTGGGTGAGAAATGCGCACATAAAATGTGGGAGGAATATGAACTGATGAAAGTCCTTCAGAAAAGCAACCTGGCTACCCGTTAAGTTAAATATTCTATATTTATATATATATATATATAAATATATCTATATTCTATATTCTTTGACTAGGGGATTCTGACTCGTCAATACAAACAGGAAAAATGCAAGAGGGGGAATATCTGCAACTCACATTAGACACAAAGGGCTAATTTCACTAATACATAAAGAACTTCTACAAAATCACAAACAAATGTCCAACATCCCTACAAGAAAAAAAATGAGCAAATGACATAAACACATTCACAAAAGAAGAAATGCCAACGGTCCTTAAACATAGTAAAAGACATCCAATCTTCATCAGAGAAATGCAAATTAAAATCACACTGAAATCAATTCTCGCATATCAGGTAGGCATAAATCCCTCAATCCGAAACAGTCACTCTATGGATAGCAGGAGTGGGGATGGAAAGAAACTATCACTCTGGAGATTATTCTGAAGGGAGAGCCTAAGCATTTTCTGGTATATTAGATATACAGTGTGAGAGGGGGGAAAAATTAAAAAAAAAAAAAGAGTTGAGGATTATTCCAAAGTTCTGGCCACAGAAGGTCCTCAACATGAGGAAAACCACCAGGAGTAGATCTAGGGGAGAAAATCATAAGCGCAAGGACTACATTAATTGACTACCTACTGGCCATCCAAATTGATAATCAGATTGATTTACAAATCTGGAGTGAAGGGGCGCCTGGGTGGCTCAGTGGGTTAAGCCGCTGCCTTCGGCTCAGGTCATGATCTCAGAGTCCTGGGATCGAGCCCCACATCGGGTTCTCTGCTCAGCGGGGAGCCTGCTTCCTCCTCTCTCTCTGCCTGCCTCTCTGCCTGCTTGTGATCTCTCTGTCAAATAAATAAAAATAAAAAAAAAATCTTAAATAAAAAAAAAAAAAAAAAAAAAAAAAAAAAAAAACAAATCTGGAGTGAAGAGGAAGAAATCCCAATTGGAGATATCAACAGAGGACTTTTCAGGGTTATAGCTGTTAGGTAAAGCTACTTAAAGACATGATCATCTGAGGAGTGAATGTAGAAAAAAGAGAAGAGGGTCAAGATACTTCTCTAGGACAGACAGTAAGAAAAGCAGCCAGTGAGTGAGATGGGAGATGGAAGAGGTGCCGAGCAACCTGCCCAGGATAACTTGTCCCACCCATCAGGATTATCTTATGATCCTCAAAATCTCAAATTTTCATGACTGAAAAAAAATCAAATCAAGGACAAACCTCAATATTCCTTTGTATCATTTATTCCAATCAATCTAACAAGGACATTTCTGTGCTCAATATAAAGTTTAATCTATTTCTACAAACACAGCTCAGGATTTGTTGTTCCTATATTAAACTACCACAGACTTTTATTCTTCTAAAATCAAAAGTAATTAAAAAAAAAAGTCCCCATACACTTGTTATTCTTCAAATGGTTTCTCTAGGGGCATCTGGCTGGCTCAATCAATGGACTGTGTGACTCCTGATCTTGGGGTTGTGAGTTCAAGCCCCATGTTGGGTATAGAGATTACTTAAAAATAAAATCTACAGGGGCACCTGGGTGGCTCAGCTGGCTAAGCGTCTGACTTCAGTTTAGGTCGTGATCTCAGGGTCCTGGGATCAAGCTCCACCATCAGATTCCCTGCTCAGCGAGGAGTCTGCTTCTCCCTCTCCTCTGTTCCTCCCCCACGGCTTGTACTCTCAAATAAATAAAATCTTAAAATAAATAAAATATTTTTTAAAAATAATATAAAAGACTGTAACAACACAGTTTCCAACATACGTGACAAATCTCCGGAGTCATTACACAGGTATGGAGTCCCAGGTTGGGTCCTAACCATTTATAAGAACCGCTCATCCAACAGCAACAGGAAACTAACAGAGCAACCAAGGTCTAAATAGTTGGGTTTTCCAGTACAGTCAGAAACCAAAACGCTACTTAGCTATAAACGACAGTAACAGCAGCAAAGTTCATGTGCTTCCTGTGTGCTGCCTAGCTTATACGTGTATTATACACATTAATACAACTTAATTCTCAATTACCTTATGTGGAGAGAATTAAATTAAGGAACTTGCCTAGGCTGGCAAATGAGGGCATGGAATCCACACACAGGCAGCCTCGTTCCATAGATTGCAGACAGCCCCTACTTACCAGGGCCCTCTCCACCTCCCACCCCACCACATGCAGAAAAGACACAAGAGACATTTAAATCACTGCTCACTGTAACTAGGTGAAAGAAACATTTAAAAGAAACCAAAAGGTATGTGAAGAATGTGCTTAAGGACATCTAACAGGCAACAGGGGTGTTTACATCCCAGGCAGTGGAGTTTCACCGGCAGCCACATATGACAGCAACTACCACACCTTACTACAGAAATGCTAAGGTTAAGTTCTTTTTTACATTTCATCCTTTAGTGACAAGACCATCACATTAACCATAATCCCGCTTAAGCACACAACTGACCCATCACATGAACAAGTTTAGTTTACTGGAATAAATTCAATAAAATATTAACTATATAAATTTTTGTTATATAAAGACTGTCATAAAACATGATTAGAATCCTCTTAGGTATTTTTAAATGGTTCTAATTCAGTGGCTGCCTGAGGCAAGCAGAACTTGGTAAATGGGAAACAGGGAAAGAAGACTTTTTATTGTATACCTTTTCATACCTTTTGAATTTTGAACCATGTATATAAATCATCTATTTAAACCATTAAATTCTGGGGCACCTGGGTAGCTCAGACAGTTAAGTGACTGCCTTCAGTTCAGGTCATGATCCCAGGGGTCCTGGGATCGTGCCCCATTGGGCTCCCTACCCAGCAGGGGGTCCTGCTTCTCCCTCTGCCCCTCAACCTTGCCTGTGTTCTCCTGCTCTCTGTCAATAAAATCTTAAAAAACAAACAAAAAGGGACGCCTGGGTGGCTCAGTTGGTTAAGCAGCTGCCTTCCGCTCAGGTCATGATCCCGGCATCCTGGGATCGAGTCCCACATCGGGCTCCTTGCTTGGCGGGGAGCCTGCTTCTCCCTCTGCCTCTGCCTGCCATTCTGTCTGCCTGTGCTCGCTCTCTCTCCCTCTCTCTCTGACAAATAAATAAAAAAATCTTAAAACAAACAAACAAACAAACAAACAAACAAAAAAAAAACTTGTTAAATTTTAAATGGTGGCAATTAACTAAAAACTTAGAAAACACTAGAACTTTTCTAGTAACTATTCCAATAATTACTTGGGTAGTTAAGAAAACTAGATTTGGAATCAGAATACTCTTAGATCTTTATCTGTAAAAAGCATGGCATGGTCAATAATCCAACTAGGTAACTGTAGGAGTAATTACGCCTTCTGAAGTTTTCATATAATCATAAAATGGAGATAACTGTGCTTTCATTAATCATCACCCATTATTTCCAATTTTCCTCCCGTATACTAGAATGAATGGAGCTAAACTCACATGTGAGTTAAAAAAGAATAAAACTTGTGCTGTCTAATCCCTTCTTAGAGAATTTTTAGGTCCTTTTTTGATATTAAAAAAAAAAAAAAGCAACATTGTTAAGTCATTTTCCTTGGTGGAACTGCAGAATTCATCTGAATTCAAGAAGATGGATTCATGAGGGGTGCCTGGGTGGCTCAGTCGTTAGGCGTCTGCCTTCAGCTTAGGTCATGATCCCGGAGTCCTAGGATTGAGCCCCGCATTGGGCTCTCTGCTCAGTGATAAAGCCTGTTTCTCCCTCTCCCACTCCCTCTGCTTGTGTTCCCTCTCTCACTGTCTCTCTCTGTCAAACACACAAATGAAATCTTTAAAGAAAAAAAAAAAAGGATTCATGAGACTTAAAAATGAGTGACAATCTGATTCCTAAAAACACAGGCAGTAAATTATGTCAAATCGTCAATACTAAAATGTTGTCAGCCAGGACGACTTCACAAGAACTTTCCATGACAATGTCAACTCCAGCTGAAAAAAATATTCATGGGGTTTTACTGGATTCCAGATAAAATCAATCAAGTCTCGGGGCGCCTGGGTGGCTCAGTGGGTTAAGCCTCTGCCTTCAGCTTGGGTCGTGATCTCAGGGTCCTGGGATCGAGCCCCGCGTTGGGCTCTCTGCTCGGCAGGGAGCCTGCTTCCCACCCCCGCCCCCGCCTGCCTCTCTGCTTGCTTGTATCTCTGTCTCTCTGTCAAATAAATGAATAAACTCTAAAAAAAAAAAAAAAAAAAAAAAAAAAAAAAAAAAATCAAGTCTCATTACTATTGTCCATACCTAACCCAGATTCTCTTTACACTATTTTGCAGGAAAGGTTTCTATTTAAAAAAAAAAAAAAGAAAAAGTCAAAACTGCACAAGCACTACTGAGAATATTTCCTTTGAAAAGGGAGTCCTATCACCTGAAGGTACTTGCTGAGCCTGGACCTCGGTTTGCTTCCGCAGCTTTAAAGAGATGGGGTGGGACGCCTGAGTGGCTCAGTGGGTTAGGCCGCTGCCTTCGGCTCAGGTCGTGATCTCAGGGTCCTGGGATCGAGTCCCTCGTCGGACTCTCTGCTCAGCGGGGAGCCTGCTTCCCTCTCTCTCTCTGCCTGCCTCTCTGTCTACTTGTGATCTCTGTCTGTCAGATAAATAAAATCTTTTTAAAAATAAATAAATAAATAAAGAGATGGGGTGAAGGACACTCCACCACACCTCACCCCAAGCCAAACCTTGCTGTCTCTGGAAAGAGCTATGGATCCTTTCCTTAGAAACATACACATATATAAAAAATTGAAAACAATCTCAGGGGATTCATGAAAAATCATGCATCCAGAACCTTTTGTCCAAGTGATAAATGCTAGGAGACAAGTCTGGGAAAGAACTATACACACTGTAATATGTATACCTATACTCATGTATTGAAGTTTTTACAATTCTTTTAAAAGGTATATGAAATAATTCCTTTATGAATACTCTACTGTGTTTTTAATAGTTATTCAAACAGCATTTTAAATTTTTTTTTTTAAAGATTTAAAAATCTTTAAATTAAATTTAAAAATCTCCCTCCTGAGCAGGGAGCCTGATGCAGAACTTGACCCCAGTACCCTGGGATCATGACCTGAGCCGAAGGCAGACATTTAACTGACTGAGCCATGCAGGCATCCCCCAAGTGGTAATTCTTTTTTTTTTTTTTTTTTAAAGATTTTATTTATTTATTTGACAGAGAGAAATCACAAGTAAGCATAGAGGCAGGCAGAGAGAGAGGAGGAAGCAGGCTCCCTGCTGAGCAGAAAGCCCTATGTGGGGCTCGAACCCAGGACCTGGGATCATGACCCGAGCCGAAGGCAGCGGCTCAACCCACTGAGCCACCCAGGCGCCCCCCAAGTGGTAATTCTTAAATAACAATTTTAGTTAGAGAGAGAGAGAGAAAGCAAGTGCACGCATGTGCTCAAGCAAGGGAAGGAGCAGAGGGAGAGGGAGAGAGAAACAGACTCCTCCCTGAGTGGGGAGCCCAATGCGGGGCCGGATCTCACAATCCTGAGACCATGACCTGAGCCAAAATCACGAGTTGGACGCTTAACCAACTGAGCCACCCAGGCACCCCATTATGTATGTTTTTTCTTAAAGATTTATTTGAGACAGAGAGAGAGAGCACACAATCAAGGAGGAGAGGCAGAGGGAGAGGGAGAAGCAGACTCCCTGCTGAGCAGGGAGCCCAATGTGGGATTCAATCCCAGAACCCTGGGATCATGACCTGAGCTGAAGGCAGACGCTCAACCAACTGAGCCACCCAGATGCCCCATATTTTTATTTATTTTTTTTTAAAGATTTTATTTATTTATTTGGCAGACAGAGATCACAAGTAGGCAGAGAGGCAGGCAGAGAGAGAGGAGGAAGCAGGCTCCCTGCTGAGGTGAGAGCCCGATACGGGGCTCGATCCCAGGACCCTGGGATCATGACCCGAGCCGAAGGCAGAGGCCTTAACCCACTGAGCCACCCAGGCGCCCCCCCATATTTTTTTTTTAAGATTTTATTTATTTCTTTGACAGAGAGAGAGAGTGATCACACATAGGCAGTGAGGCAGGCGGCAGGGGGTTGAGGAGCGGGAAGCAGGCTCCTCGCTGAGCAGAGAGCCCAATGCAGGGCTCAATCCCAGGACCGAGATCATGACCTGAGCCAAAGGCAGTCACTTAACTATCTGAGCTACCCAGGCACATATGCAGTTCACTTTTCCACTTTTTTCTTAAAAAAGAACTTAAAAGATAAATTCTACAGCCAAGAGAAGGTACATCATTAATACTGCAGTGAGCAAGGATGCCTAGGCGGCTCAACTGGCTGAGCATCTGCCTTTAGCTCAGGTCATGGTCCTGGGGTCCTGGGGTTGAATCCTATGTCTGTCTCTCTCCCTTTGCCATTCGCTGCCATTCATGCTCCCTCTCTGTGAAATCAATAAATAAACTCTTAAAAAAAAAAAATACTGCAGTGAGCAGAGTCAAGTGCAAGAAAAATCACCTGCTCTTATACTAGTTAGAGTCAAGCTGGAGTATCATCTGGGAGGGGCATACAACGGAGCCTGCTAAGGTGCTGGAAATACTGGACAGAGACAGTAGTTTCAAGGGAATAATACATGTAAAAATTCACTGATTTATACACTTAAGAGTTGTTTTCAAATCTAAGCTTGATCAAATTCACACTGAGCAAGTTAATCAACTGCTCTCAGCTTGGTTTTTAAATCTGAAAGTGGATCTTTTTTAAGTAAGCTTGAACTCATGACCCTGAGATCAAGAGTCACATACTGGACCCTCAAGGGTGCCTGGGTGGCTCTGTTGTTAAGCATCCAACTCTTGATTGGCCCAGGTCATGACCTCTGGGAGGTGAGATCAAGCCCCACATAGAGCTCTGTCCTGGGTGTGGAGCCTGCTTAGGATTCTTTCTCTCCCTCTCCCCCCACCATGCACTCTCTCTCTCTCTGAAAAAGATTTAAAAAAAAAAAAAAAAAAAAAAGAGTCACATGTTCTATCTAACAACTGAGCCAGCCAAGTACCCCTAAATTGGATTAATAAAACTTCTCCTACTAGAGTTACTGTGGGAATTAAAAAACACAGTACTTAGTACAATGCTTAATACATAGTAAGCACTCAGAGAATGTCAATCTAATATATCATTACTACAGATGGGGAATTGCAATTTTTACCAACATGAGAGATCTTTTTCCAGTTTAGTAATAACAGTGATAAATTATGGATACTTCCCCAGGCCAACAGACAGACACATCCAACACATTCCCTTAAACAAGGGTGTGTGTGTGTGCACGCACGTACACTCATTCATCCCATGGTATGCACATAACAGCTCTTACCCAAATATTCTCCAAGTAAGAAAAATACAGGTTATTTCCTAGTCATTAGAAATAAAGCTACAGTGAATAACCGTAACCCCACATAGTTTCTTCTGATTATTTTTACATCTAAAATAAATCTTGCCATATAAACTTAAAGTAGTTTCTTTTTTTTGTTGTTAAGATTTTCTTTGAGAGAGAGCACAAGTGGGATAAAGAGCAGAGAGACAAGCAGACTCGAGCAGCAGAAAGAAAGGGAAAAGCCCAATGAAGGGCCTTTCAAATAGGACACTTAAGGGATGCCTAGGTGGCTCAGTCGGTTAAGCATCTGCCTTTAGCTCAAGTCATGATCCCAGGGTCCTAGGATGGAGTCCCACACTGGGCTTCCTGCTCAGAGGGAAGTCCACTTCTCCCCCTCCTCTCATGCTCTCGCTTTTTAGAAAAAAAAAAAAAAAAAAAAAAAAAAAAAAAGACATGTAAGTCTCAAACAACAGAATGACTACCCAAACAATGTTAACAACAGAGTTAGGGTATTGTACAAGTGCTATGGTAGAATAACCTGGGGTAAAACTTCATAGATCCTGCATTTATATATCGAATGAAAAGCTAAAGTTATTCTTCCACATTTCAGAATGCTAATCATCAGTCCAAAACCCAGAGCTCTGTCCAAACATTCAAAGAATATTCTATTTAATGACAGAAAAATAATTATGTTAAGTGAACAGATATTAACTCCAATTTTGTTGAAATAAAGCAGATGTACACATAAGAAAATATACCTATAAGGTAAACCACTTTATCTTGGTGAGAGCAGTTAATTTCCAGCTTTATGTCTTGACATATTTCCTAATCTTTCTACAGTGAGAGGATGTAATATTTTTATAAGAATAAAAGTTCTGATTTTGTTTAAAAATAAGGGTGCAACATGCTTTCAATGTATCCAACAAATTCATAGCTATGTAACAAAGTACTTTTGTTTAATTTGGTTAGTCACACTGGCCTATGCCCAAACTGTTAAGAGAACCTCAAAAAAATACCTTATAATTTCCAAGAGTAAATTCTACCCCCACATCTCTATTTTCCACTCTGCCAGCTCTCACTTTCCTATCAGCAAAACTTCATATTCTCATAAAGTGCGGACAAGATATGAGTAGACAAAATTGGACATGGCTTATTTTAGCCACAGACTCCATCTTGGTGCAGCTTGTCTATTTTCAGCACAAACCTGCTTCAGGCCTGAGACCCAGGCTCCTTGATTCATTCTCAAGTTCCATACTGAAACCAGCATTCCTAAAAATAACTGACATCCTTTCCTACTTGCTTCTCCTTTGGATTTCGCCTGAAAAACCCTGTAAAAAATCTTATTGCAAGGGCCCTCTTTGTGCATATCAGGTTCCATGAACTACAACTCTGCTGGCTAACAGTAAATTACTATGGTTTTTGTTAACTAAAGTTGTCAAATTTAAGAAAAATCATTTAATTTTAAATTACTACTTGTAAATTCGGTTGTAAAGCCCAAATGCTTGAGCTGTGTGTCCGTCCTTCGTTCAGAGCACGACACAGCCATACTCACCTTGGTTCAAGTACGTGAGAGTCTCGTCGTGCAGTTTTACCGCGGGCGAGGTGGCAGCGCACATCACATACTGAAAGGGTGGGTGTTTAGTCTCACCGTCCAGTGGAAGGCTGGAATCTTCTTGTTTAAAAATGGGCAACGCCAAGACATCGCTGAAAGGCAAGAGAACCAACAGTGGTCTTGAGTTTAAAATATTTAAAAGCATATAAAAACATGGAAGGGCAGAGTTTCTTTTAAAATTTAAGCTCAGGAGTGCCTGCTCAGTCGGTGGAGTGTGCAACTCTTGATCTCAGGGTTGTGAGTTCAAGCTCCATGGTGGGTGTAGCAATTACTTAAAAAATATATAAAACCTTTATTAAAAAAAAATAAATAAAAATAACATTTAAGGGTTGCCTGGGTGGCTCAGTGGGTTAAGCCTCTGCCTTCAGCTCAGGTCATGATCTCAGGGTCCTGGGATCAAGCCGTGCATCAGGCTCTCTTGCTCGGCGGGGATCCTGCTTCCCACTCTCTCTCTTGCCTACTTGTGATCTCTCTGTCAAATAAATAAAGTTTAAAAAAAAAAATTTAAACTCCAAAATGTCACACAGAATAAAAGAACTATTCATGTTAATCTGGCTCCCCAAAAGAGAGTATTAATAACCTATATCTCTAGTGTGGGTGTGGGGAGAAGGAGGGAACAGCTACGATGAGGCAGATAAAATAAAAAGTACTTAATAGTTAATAAAGTCCATGCTACTTACTGATCAAGAGATCTAATAATATACATGCTACTTCAAAAAATTCTTCAAAAACTTTAAACTCCATATTATTTCTATTAAAACAAGAGCAAGTAGGACCCCGGGGTGGCTCAGTCCGTTAGGCGTCTGCCTTTGGCTCAGGTCATGATTCCACGGTCCTGGGATTGAGCCCCTAAGAGTCTGCTTCTTCCTCTGACCCTCCCCGCTCTCATGCTCGCTCTCTGTCTCTGAAATAAATAAATCTAAAAAAAAGAGTCTTAAAAAGACAGCAAGTCAAGAGTGCAAAGCCTGTTTTGAAAGGTAGGTCACACTGGTACTATAAAATCACAAAGAAGCATTTGATTAAAATGGTACTTTACAAAAAAAAAAAAAAAATGGTACTTTACAAAAAGTACCCTGCAAGGCCTGGCAAACACTGAGGGCATAAAGCTTCATGCTTAGTCTAAAACAATGGCTTCTTCTGCGAGGGAACAGCAGCAGTAGAAACAGCTGCTATTTTTTCCCCCAAGAATAATTTGTGGCATTGATTGGAAGGGAGGGAGGGGGGCTTCTGGGGCACTGTCTATATTCTCTGTTAACCCAAACACACATGGATGTGTTTATTTTGTTTTGCTATAAAAACAGCTGCGAATATAACTTATATTCCATAAAAATTCACCCTTTTAAAGTGTGTAATTTGATGGGTTCTGGTAAATTAATAGAGTTGTGCGTTACCACAGCTATCTAATTCCAGAACATTTTCATCACCTCAAAAAAAAATCTCACACCCATTAGCAATCATTCCCCAGCCCTATCCCCCTACCCTATCCCTGGTCTTGGCAGTGATCTATTTTGTCTCTATGCATTTGCCTATTCTAAACATTTAATACAAATAGAATCATATGGTCTTCTTTTACTTAATATGTTTTCACGGTCCACCCCTGTTGTAGCATATATCAGTACTTCATCATTCCTTTTTGGGGGTGAATGATATTCCCCTATGTATGGACAGACCACACTGTGTTTATCCATTCTGGGACATCTGGGTTGTTTCTGTTTTTTAGCTATTATGAATAATGCTGCTATGAACAGCTGCTTGTTTTTCATGGAGACATACGTTTAATTCCCCTGGATATAAACCCAGGAGTAGAACTGCTAGGTTATATGGTTACTGTTTAACTTTTTGAGGAAATGCCAAATGGCTTTCCAAAGCAGCTGCACCATTTTTACATTCCCATCATTAATGTATGAGTTACAGGTATTGGTTTTTGAGATAAATCACTGACTTGTACCTGTATCTTGCTAATGTTTCCATGTTCATTCCTCAACAAAAAGTAAAATAATAAAATATCCAAATGAGGGGTACTTGGATGGCTCAGCTGGTTAAGGTATGGACTCTTGATTTCGGCTCAGATCATGATCTCAGGGTTGTGAGATCGAGCCCTACTCAGCAAGGAGTCTGCTCCAGATTCTCTTTCCCTCCGCCCCTCCCCCTGCCCTATGCTTTCCCACTTGCTCTAAAATAAATAAATCTTTTAAAAAATATAACCAAATGAATAACTACTACATCAACACCAATAGCAAGGGTTTGTCTGAATTGCTTACTTTCCTTTTTTATCTCTACAGGCCATTAAGTAAGATATTTGGCTAGTCCATTTTAATTAAATTCAACTTAAAACAAAATGTTGAAATAAATGAGATGGGAGAAAAAACCTGCATTGCATTCCCCCCTCCCTGCATATACTCTATTAAAGCACCAGACTGATTATTCAGAGACTTATTACCCACCAGTCCTCCTCTTTATCCCTGGAAACTGTCAAAATGCTTCTAAGCATACAAGTATAACTGAGAAACACACAGTCAGCGATGGTCACCAATCCTCCTCTAGGCTCTTCTCAGCACAACCTAGGGGTCACCTAAGTGGCACAGATATAAAACCTTGTGGCAGATATACAAACTTTTCAGGTGACTTAAAAGTGGTACTTTAAGACTTGAGAACAACTCTCTTCATGAAAAACAACTATAACAGTCAAAATGGTTCTACAGGAGATGAAAATATATATATATTCTTATGTCCTATATATGTAAGTATTTAAAGGACAAGAAAAAGAGGCGCCTGGCTGGCTCAGTCAGTAGGGCATGCAACTCTTGATCTCCAGGTTGTAAGTCTGAGCCCCAAATTGGGTGGGGTGTAGAGATTACTTGAAAATAAAATCTTTAAAAAAAGATCATTTTCCTTTGAAATCCCAATTAATTTTTAACTTCATTAGAAAATGCATTCCTGTCAACACAGCAGTCAGTGTTCCTCGTCAAACATAAGCCAGATCATTTCATTCCTTTGAACTCTCTCCCTCAGCTAGAGTCTTTCAACTAGGGTCCCTTCAAGGCCCCACTCACTTTGTTCTTCCCTCCTTTACTTGCCCTCACTTCCCTGCCCCCCACACCAGCCTCCCACCCTGCCTTTTTCCCACCCTGTCACTGGCTTTGGGTTTGGCTCTACTCTTCTGCTGATGTCCCTCTAGTGCACTCCCTTTAAATGTCCCCTTCACAGTGACAGCCAGACAGCTGCAGTCCTTGCATCCATGTTCCCAATTTCCCCGTCCTGCTCTATCTACCCACAAAAAGCTCATCACCTTCACACAGTACAAAGGACTTAAGTCTCTACCACCCATAAATACATAACGATCTCCCCAAATTTGTTTCACTTCACTGACTCACCCCAGCATTTAGCACAAAGAAGGGTCTCCAGTACCTCCTGAACCAATGAACCAACTGCAACACTAATAACCAATTATTACTAAAAGGAAAAAACCAAGTGCCTAGGTAATTTAAGATCATCATTTCTTCTAGGGTGAACCTGAAGAAAGTTCTAGTATTCAGTTGTTTTTATAATCCCATAACCCCAACAGGTAGAGCTCCCAGGGATCTGACAACCAAATGAAAAGTTTCTCAAGGCTTCAAATTATTACAAGTAATTCTGAAATGCCAGTACCCAAAAATAACCAGGCACACAAAGACAAACAAGACTCTGGGAGCAAGAACCAACAGCAAAAACAACAGATGGCCTACACCCAGTTCCAGATCTGTCTGTTGGTATTCAGCTCTCTTCCGCCTCTGTTGCAGAGGGTTCGAGGTCTGAAACTACATATATAAGACTTCTTGCCAGCTGGAGTCTTGCTAAGTTGTACAAGGGAAGCACTGGTGGGAAATTAAAAGGTAGTGGGAAAAGACAGAGAGGCAGGAAACTGCACAGACTGTGCCACAGGAAGTTTCCGGGCAGTCATCCCTTCAGCAGCTAGCCCAGGAGCAACCAGGTAACAAGTCCTCCCCCAACACGCCCAACCCTTCTAGCACCTTTGCAAACTAATACTTCACTACATCTTTCTCTGCTTTAAACATCTAAATGGTTTCTATTTTCCTACTGGACACAGACTGATACCCCCAAAGAATTCAGATGCTAGAATTAATGGACTCATACTATAAAATTATGCTTATCCTGTTTAAAGAAATAAAAGACAAGCCCAAAAAGATTGCAACGAAAAGGAAATTTTAAGGGTAGGCAAAACTGAAAAGGAACAAATGACTTTTAATTTTTTTTTAAAGATTCCATTTATTTATTTATTTGACAGAGAGACAGAGAATGAGCACAAGCAAGGGGAACAGCAGGAGGAGGAGAAGCAGGCTCTCTGCTGCACAGGGAGCCAGATACGGGGCTCGATCCCAGGACCCCAGAATCATGACCTGAGCCAAGGGCAGATGCTTAATTGATAGAGCCACCCAGGCATTCCCCAAATAGAACTTCTAGAACTGGAAAACAAAATTGCTAAAATTAAAAACTTAGCTTTAGGGACACCTGGGTGGCTCAGTTGGTTAAGCAGCTGCCTTCGGCTCAGGTCATGATCCCAGCCTCCTGGGATCGAGTCCCACATCGGGCTTCTCCCTCTGCCTCTGCCTGCCACTCTGTCTGCCTGTGATCTCTCTCTCTCTCTGACAAATAAATAAAATCTTAAAAAAAAAAACTTAGCTTTAAAAGTAGTTCAAACAGAAATGTAGAGTGAATAAGTAAACTGGAATATAGGCAAAAATAAGTTATTCAGAAGGCAGCAGAGTGAAATGAGGGAAAATGCAAAAGAGAAAGAAAGGATATAGTGAGATTTTATATTGAATTGAAGTTCCAGAAGAGGGAAAAATATTGTGGAGGAAGTATTTGAGATAAAGGCTGAGCAAGTTCCAGAACTAATGAAATATACCAATTCACAGATTCGAGAAGCCCAAATAACCAAAGCAGGGCAAATAAAAGAAAACCACACCTAAATACATCAAGAAAAACATCTAAGCTTAGAAGGAAGTACCAAGTAAAGGACTCAATCAGTGGAAAGTGGGAAAGGGGAGGATGCGGTGGGAGGTGGGAGGGTCTGAGGAGTCCTGGAGTCATGGAGTGCTGGGATGGGGAGCAGTGGACAAGGCCACTATGGGAACAACGCAGTGGCAAAAGTATGCACTGGAACACTAAGGCTGTGAACTTCAAGTGAGATCACTCAGTACTTTTTGACCACATTCAACTGCTTAGGTGACTAAAAGGAAGTGAAAAATCACATTTAATCAGGGTTACAGTTCTGCTAAAATAAAAAAGATGGGAAGGAAATAAAGCAAGAGAGGGCAAGAGAGACAAAACTATATGCAACGAAATACAACGACTGTCCATGAAAATTAAAAGTGGCTGAAGGGAAAAAAAGGTGTTCAAGAGGATGTGAAGCACCTGGGTGGCTCAGTCATTTCAGCTTTTGACTCAGGTCATGATCTCAGAGTTGTGAGTTGGAGCTGCACTCAGTGGGGAGTCTGCTTCTCTTCCTCTCCCTCTGCCTGTCCCTGGCTCATGAGCTCTCTCTAAAGTAAACATATCTTTTTTTTTTTTTAAGATTTTATTTATTTATTTGACAGAGACAGCAAGAGAGGAATACAAGCAAAGGGAGTGGGAGAGGGAGAAGCAGCCTTCCCACCAGAGGGAGCCCAATGTGGGGCTCAATCTCAGGACCCTGGGATCGTGAACTGAGTGGAAGGCAGATGCTTAATGGCTAAGCCACCCAGGCACTCCTAAAATAAATAAATTGCAAAAAAGAAAAAAAAAAAAAAGAAAAAAAAAAGAAAAGAAAAGAAAAGCAAAAGGGTGAATAGAGTTGAATCAAGGATCGTAGGTGGGCCAAATGACAGCAAGAGGAAGGTACTGAGGGAGTGAGCTGAAAGGGTAGAAAGGTAGTAGTTAACACTGAACTCTGAATTTGATATTATATGTGGGTTACATGATTGGAAATATCAAGGTCTAACATATGATCACAGGACTGAGAAGCTGAAGATATACCACTGTAAAAGAGATACAGGGAACAGAAATGTTAGGCTACTGGAAGGTCCATTTGGATATCTTCTGAAATCACCGAGAATTTAGTAGAGTCAGGTAATGACAGTGAACCTGGACCTAAAATTTTAAAAATGAGGACTGACCCAGAAATCACTAGGATAACTGCAATATGGTCTCAGAAATAAACTGAGGGTTTTGGATGGGAAGGGGTGTGGGGGGTTGGGTGAGCCTGGTAGTAGGTATTAAGGAGGGCACATATTGCATGGAGTACTGGGTGTGGTGCATAAACAATGAATTTTGGAACACTGAAAAAAGATGACTGCAATAACTGAGTGACTGATTGGTTAAAATGTGATAACATGAAATTCAAAGTTGGGGGTCTTACAAGGAAGGAAGAAAGGGAGCATAGCTTAAAAGTAACAGTGAGAAGTACTTCCTTAATGTTCTGGGGCAGCAGGAGGCCTATGGAAATAAACCACCACCACTTGCAAGGGCTTCAGAGCAAAAATATAGACTGGGAGGAAAGCCCGCTTTCCAAAGGAACAGGAAGATGAAGATATCATTATGAGACAAAATTGCCTGTGTTAGTCTCCTCAGGCTACCATAACAACATACCAAAAACTGGGTGGCTCAAACCAACAGAAATGTACATCTCTCAACTCTGGAGGCTAGAAATTTGAAATAAGGGTGCTGGCAGAGTCGGTCCAGGCCTCTCCCCCAGCTTCTGGTGTTTGGTGAAGTCCTGCACTTCCTGGCTTGTGGATGCATCCCTCCAAATTACATGGCCAGCTTCCCCTTTTAGGTCTTCACTTAATCTTCCCTCTGTGCCCAAAGGTCCTCTCTTTATAAAGACACCAGTGCCTGTCCTCATTATATCATTTTTGGTTGATTACCTCTATAAAAATTCTATTCAAATAAAGTCACATTCTGAGGTCCTGAGGGTTAGGACTTCCTAATATATCCTCTTGGGGGACACAATTCAATCTATGTGATGGCAGATTGAAGGTTCCAGAAGGCAAGGTGGAAGGACGTTAGGAACCGGCAAGAAAGGGGAGATGGCTAAGAACTAAGGAGGTGTGGGGCGGCTGGGTGGCTCATTTAGTTGAGTGTCTGCCTTTGGCTCAGGTCATGATCCCAGGAGCATGGGTATGAGCCCTGCATCGGGCTCCCTCCTCTGAAGGGAGTCTGCTTCTCCCTCTCGTGCTCACAGATGCATGCACATTTGCACTCCCTCTCTCAAATAAATAAATAAATAAATAAAAAGAATTGAGGGGTTGCAGCGCGACAGTGCTGACCAAAATGCAGGAGAAAAGCAGTATCCTGAAACGCTGGAGTTTCTTGTAGTCTTAACAAATAAATACAAAGGGCACAAAAGGTCTGGGGTCTGGTCCAATATGCCCTAAAAAATTTATATTTATATGTATCTGTCTAGGAGAGACAACTCAAAAAGAGAAAGCACAAATAAGTATGAATAAAAAAGGAGCTATCACTAATAAAAACTAAAAATGGGGGGTGCATGAGTGGTTCAGTTGGTTAAGCATCTGCTTTCAGCTCAGGTCATGATCTCAGAGTCCTAAGATCAAGCCCCACATGGGGCTCCCTTGCTCAGCAGTGAGTCTACTTCTTCCTCTCCCTCCACCCCCTACTCATTCATGTTCCTCTCTCTCAAATAAATAAAATCTTAAAGAAAAAAAAAACCCTGAAAAGATGAGAATATCACTACCAACTTTATGCCAACACATCTTAAACTATGGATAAGACGAACAATTTCCTAGAAAGATAATTTATCAAAACTTTCTTTAAGACACAGGGGCACCGTGGCTTGGCTCAGTCAATGGAGGATGTGACTTTTTTTTTTTTTTTTTAAAGATTTTTATTTATTTGACAGAGAGATCACAAGTAGGCAGAGAAGCAGGCAGAGAGAGAGGGGGAAGCAGGCTCCCCGCTGAGCAGCGAGCCCGATGCGGGGCTTGATTCCAGGACCTTGAGATCATGACCAGAGCTGAAGGCATAGGCTTAACCCACTGAGCCACCCAGGTGCCCGAGGATGTGACTCTTGATCTTGGGGTTGTATATTTAAGCCCTGTGTTGGGTGTAGAGATTACTTACAAAAATAAAAGCTTATAAAAACTTTCTTCAAGACACAAAAATCTTTTTAAAATAATCCTACAGAGTCTGATATTGTGGCTAAAAATTTTCCCCCAAAGAAAATTCCTGCCCTAGAATGATTTTATAGGCAAGTTCTGTCAAACTTTCAAAGATAGTTCTCGCAGAAAGTCTTCAAACAGAACAGAAAGAGAATACACTCTAACTCATTTTAGGTGTCTAATGTAACTTTGAATCAAAACTAGCTACAAACAGAACTAAAAATGAAAATGAAAAGCTCATTTCAGCCATAAATATAGAGGCCAAAGACCCAAATTAAGAATTAACAAATCAAATCCAAGAGTATAATGACAAAGCATGATGTAGTTGAGTATTCCCCAGGAACACAAGGACAGAATACAGAATCTGGAAACAGAACTCCACACTTCTGGACAGCTGATTTAGAACAGAATGTCATTGTGAAGAAGCTCAAGTAAAAAGTCTTTTCAAACAGGGAAAAGTGCAATCGGTCTCCTACTTCATACCTTACCCTTACCAAAAACAAACAAACAAAAATTTACTCCAGACAGACTGTAAACTTAGGTGTGATATATAAAGTAATAAATCAGGGGGCCTGGGTGGCTCAGTGGGTTAAAGCCTCTGCCTTCAGCTCAGGTCACGATCCTGGGTTCCTGGGATCAAGCCCCACATTGGGCTCTCTGCACAGCGGGGAGCCTGCTTCCCTTCCTCTCTGCCTACTTGTGATCTCTGTCAAATAAATAAAATCTTTAAAAAATATAAAAATAAAAAAATAAAGTAATAAATCTTTAGAAAAGACTGTAAGAATATCTTACACCCTCACAGTAAGGAAAGACCAACTATAAGTGAAAAGATTAGTCAATCTGACCATATCAAAATCAAGAACATTCAAAAGCCACCAAAAAGAAGAGAAAGGCAAGTCACAGAGGTGAGGTATTTATGACATATATGCATGATCAAAGGCTAGGGTCCAGGATATATGAAGAACTACAAGAAAGAAAATAAAAAAGAAAACAATAGAACTGAATGAAAAAAAGGCGTTGCCTTCGAATCCTGTGAGATACTTAGCTGAATATATATGCATCTGTTAGAAAACAACCACCAAAACCAAAGAAAAAAGCATCCAACCAACCAAGTTGGAAAATAACAAGAGCAAGCAAGAAACAAGGAAGAAAACGACCACAAAAGTAAAATAGAAAATCCAACAGAAAAGAAAAGTAAAGCCAAAATTTGGCTTTTTTAGAAGCACTGAAGATACAAGCCTCTGAAATAGGTCACAAAAAAGGAAAAGACACAAGTAGTACATAAAATAAAAGGCATCATCACAAATATTGAAGAGATCTTTCAAAAAAATTTTTGAAAACTCAGAGCAGACAATTTTTGATAAAATTTAAAATTACCACAACTGGCCAAGATACACAAATTCTGAATACTCCTATGTCAAATAAATTACAGGTACCGTCAAATATCTACTTGTGCAAGAAAGTTAAAATCACCAAATCCAGGCTGTATTCCAGGTGAACTTTACAAAATCTTGAACAGTTAAGTCTCATCTCATAAAGAACTGTTTAGGGACACCTGGCTGGTTCAGTCCACAGAGCACAAAACTCTTGATTGCAGGGTTGTGACTTCAAGCCCCATGTTAGGTATAGAGCCTGCCTACATACATACATACATACATATATAAATAATAAATAAAACTTCTGGCACATAAAAAGAGCAAGCCACCCAACTCAATGAAACTGATACAGCCTTGATGTTTAAAAAAAAAAAAAAAAAATACCAGGAGTGCAAGAAAATTGAGGACCAATCTCATTTAGGAACAAAGATAACCTGTTTATGAAACTTTGGGAACATTCTCTAAAATCATTACAACTAAAAACTCAAGTTTTAGTGGTTCTAAATAACACTACAGTGAAGCCCTAACCAACACACCAAGCAAGAAAATGAAATGTAAAGATCACATAGGAGGAAACAAATCTACCATTATTTAAAGATACTGTCTAACTACAAAGTCTGAGATCCTACAAATTATTAGAACTATTAAGTTCACGGGAGCCTGGGTGGCTCAGTCAGTTAAAACGTCTGCCCTCAGCTTGGGTCATGATCTCAGGGTCCTCGGATCAAGCCCTGCATCTGGCTCCCTGCTTAGCAGGGAGCCTACTTCTCCCTCTCCCACTTGCCCTGCTTGTGCTCTCTGCCAAATAAGTAAAATCTTTAAAAAGGTGGGGGCAGAACTATGAAGTTCGGCAAGGTCCTGGAGGGGGAAAAACAAAGCAAGCCACAACAAGACAAAGAAAAAATATATATAGCCTTCCTGGCTGATTTTTCTCGTATCTAGAAAGATCATGTTCTACAAAGGACCTCTCTATTAATTGGTAGGCAGCCAAACGGAGCAATGGAAAGAAGAAGCCATACCCCAGCTCTGGAGCTTCAAATCCTAGCTCCACCATTTGTGGAGTGACACCGTGGCAGGCTACTTAACTTCTCTGAGCTTTAATAATGGGTTTACTTTAATTTATAAGAAAACATTTTAAGTATCTAAACTATATGAACACATTAAACCAGAGATTCTCAAAGTGTGATTTGTGGTATCCTGAGGAAACAGACTTCTTCAGGGGATTCGGGAGGTCAAACCTATTTTCAGAATACTAAAACAATATTTGCCCTTTTCACGTTGATGACATTTGCACTCAACCAATGGTGATTAAACCTGCTAGGGCCTTAACATCAATCGAGGCAGGGGCACCAAACTATCCAAATCAAGGCAGTGGTAGTCACTCTATAAAAATGATTAATTTTAGGGCACCTGGGTGGCTCAGTGGGTTGAGCCGCTGCCTTCAGCTCAGGTCATGATCTCGGGGTCCTGGGATCAAGCACCACATTGGGCTCTCTGCTCAGCAGGGAGCCTGCTTCCCTTCCTGCCTCTCTGCCTACTTGTGATCTCTGTCAAATAAATAAATAAAATCTTAAAAAAAAAAGATTAATTTTAGTATATATTGGTTCTTGGGTAGGTGTATTTCTGCTGCACACCGAAGTGCAGTGGTTATCTCAAGGAAAGCTTTTATGCCACCTTAATAATCTTTGATCTGGAGGCTGACTGAGCAGTTTCTCCCACAGAATATCACTTTACCTTGAAAGAAAAACTAACAAACTGTGATTACTCAGACCTGGTTATGTGACAGAAATTTCCTCAAAAATGAAAAAGTGAGCCCATCATTTCCTGGGAAACTATAATGGTTTTAGAGTAGGCAGTTAGTTAGGTTCGAATAGGATGTCTGCAAGCCAGCATACAGGAAGTCATTGCCAACTATGAGGAAGTCAGAGGTCTGTCCTGGCACCATTCCAAAACAAAACCACAAGAAACTGGATCAAACCAGACAGGTCCAAGATGGCTGACAAAGTAGGCCAAGGTTCACATTATTCCTTTATTATTACACTACATTACCAGAGCTAAAATCTCCCCAACACGGGTCTCATGACAGGAAACCCCTGGCCAAATAAGGAAGAAAAGGCTATGCTTCCAAGAAATTCCTTCCTCAAGTGATGAATATTCCACCCTCTTGTTAACAACTTTTAAGAGAGAAACCCAGGAGCACCTGGGTGGCTCAGTTGGTTCAGCGTCCAACTCTTGATCTAAGCTCAGGTCTTGATCTTAGGGTTGAGTTCAAGTCCTGTGTTGGGCTCCACGCTGGGCGTGGATAGAAATCCAAACCCTAACGGATGCCACACACCCTGGAGCCGACCAGCATTCACATTTTGAGAGCATACTTTTGCTTTAATAAACTTTCCTGCTTGTACTGCTGTGTAGTGTCTGTCCTTCAAGTCTTTCTCCTGATGAGATCAAGAACCTCCAGTGACATCTTTTAGACAACCGGGGTCAAGAGCCTCACATGACCTGAGGTCTCCCCAGTCTACTTAGCCAATGTCTTCTGTAAGGTAATAATTTAATATCTTATGCGTAATCTAAAGAGATCATAGTACTTCCTAAGTCCTAAAAATTAAGTTATAGATTTTAAATTTCATGTAAACAGTAAGATGGGAAGAAAATTACCAGGTGGCCCAAAAGACCCTCCTAAGAAAGTCTTATTGTGCTACTTCCTAAAGGTCATTTAGTTATCTGTCCCTTACTTCAGAAAACATGAATGACCTAGATTTCAAGGTACAATGGGTTTCAGCCTTCCTTCAGTGAGGGGAAGCTTAGCCTTCATTTGGAATGGTAGTACCACTAGCAGGTCACCTGGATCCCAACACTGTAACATCAGTGGGCTTCAGATTACTCACTTAAAATAAAAGGAATGGTTTAGAAGTTTCTAAGGTTTCTTCATCCATCTCTAGAATCTTGATATTATAACTAAGATTCTAAAAAACATTTATGACCTGCCTCATTCCAAACAGAATCTGCAGTAGCTCATACCTCACATATAAATGTGGTACACCAGTACACACAGACGGGAGGGAGAAGGGTGGTGACAGAGAAAATGAAACAGAGCCAAGAAGAAAAAGAGGAGGGGAAGAAGCAAAGACAGTATCAAAAATTTGTCACAGCATAGCCTAATACTATCAGCCTGCAGTTTTTTTTTTTTAAGTTTTTTTTTTTAAAGATTTTATTTATTTATTTGACAGAGAGAGATCACAAGTAGACGAAGAGGCAGGCAGAGAGAGAGAGAGGGAAGCAGGCCTCCTGCTGAGCAGAGAGCCCGATGCGGGACTCGATCCCAGGACCCCGAGATCATGACCTGAGCCGAAGGCAGCGGCCTAACCCACCGAGCCACCCAGGCGCCCCTTTTTTTTAAGATTTTATTTATTTATTTGACAGAGAGATCACAAGCAGGCAGAGAGGCAGGCAGAGAGAGGAGGAAGCAGGCTCCCCGCTGAGCAGAGAGCCCGATGCGGGGCTCAATCCCAGGACTCTGAGATCATGACCTGAACGGAAGGCAGCTGCTTAATCCACTGAGCCACCCAGGTGCCCCATCAGCCTGCAGTTTAATGCAAATAGTTTTGGGGTTTTTTTGTTGTTGTTGTTTTTTTAAGTAAGTCCCATGCCTAACCTGGGGCTTGAACTCACAACCCTGAGATCAAGAGCCAATGTTCTACAGAGCCAGCCAGGTGCCCTAACGCAAACAGATTTTTAAGTTAAGTCATACTACTGAGAGAAACCATCTTTCTACCCCCAAATCAAGGAAACCATTTCTTAAAAAGTCTTTAGAGATGGGTGGTTTACAGGGCCTGAGAGGCTCAATCAGTTAAGTGTCTGCCTTTGGCTGAGATCATGACCTCCAGGTCCTAGGATCGAGACCCACACTGGGCTCCATGCTCAGTGGAGAGCCTGCTTCTCCCTCTCCTGCTGCTCCCCCTGCTTGTGCTCTCTGTCAGACAAGTACATAAATCTTTAAAAAATAAAAATAAAAAGGGTGATTTAAACCATCCAAAGACCAAATATAGTAAGCATACTTCACTTTGGAATTTAAAAAAATTTACTTTGTAGGTAGCCTTTCATTTCATTGAGAAGTCATTTTCCAATAATTTCAAATTCAGCACCTTGAGTTTAATTCTTGAACTTTAGAAAAAAGAAATCAAAGAGAAAGATAAGCATCAATAGCCTTACTTCCCATTTGATGCGATATGAAGAGAGACTACCTGCCCATGCAGAAGAGAGACACCAGGCACTCGGAAGATCCAGCCTTCTTAGGACTCCTGGTCCAAACTGGGAAGTGCAATCAAAGAAAGCCTCCAATAGCCTAAAGCCTACTTCAGACTGAATCTGTATCAAGTCCATTTTGGAACTGCCCAAGTCTGAATTTCAGATAAAGGGCCTTGAATTTGCAAGAGGCAAGCAAGAACTCTCATCAGCTACTCAGTTTTGAGAATCCAATTAAATACGAAAACAAACAAACAAACCTAAATAAGCTCCTTAAAAACTGGTATTGCCTTCAGAGATACCTGAAATTTTAGATTAAATGACACACCATGTAAGTAATAACTAAAAACATTTAATGGAAAGTTTCCCCATGGCCAAGTGTTGTATAAGACCCATAATCATAAAGATGTCAGACATTATTTTAAGAACAAGGTCAGGGAAAGGTTAAAATCATGATTTTCTTTCCTTTTCACAGACTAAAACATACACAAAAGTTCATTAGCTGGCTGGGTCACTAAAACAAATAAAACTCTAGGGAAAAAGTAAAAACTCAAGATAACCCTAACAAGCAAAATTCTTGGCCACAAACTTCCATTTAGCCATAACTGAGACCTGAGAAGCAACTTTTCAGCTGAAAACACTAAATTCCCTTCATGTGCCTTAAATGGTCTCCAGGAGCAGCATGGCACCTGAGGTCTGTGTTTTAACTACGAAATCACAGTCTCTAGTACTGTGTGGGATGACCCTGTGACTTTCAATAGATCAATTTCTTCAACTGAGACAGCTGTTCTAGAAAATAAGCCACCTCATCCAGAGCCCTCAAGTTGCACAACTGCAGACAGCAAGTGCCAAGTTCAGGGAGAGGAGCCCATACCCAATCAGGGTCAGAGTCTGGTGACCAAAGGCTTTCCTCCACACACTTCCACACTCTAAGAAACATCTCCTTCTTTCTGAGAGTTCTTTATTACCCAGAGTTTGCCCTTTAAGATATAAAAGCTGAATTTCTTCAGGGTGCACCCCCACCCCACCATTCCAGGTCTGCTCTGACCCCCAAGTCTCTCTTCGGGACATTTATGCTCTCTGTCCTCCCGGAGAGCTGCAGTGAGATGTACGAAAGCTACCAGAAGACTGGACAGCACTTCAAAGACATCAGGCATTACTTTAAAGAACACATTCAGAAAATCTCAATTCGCCTTAACAAAAAGCTGCCAAACCATGGAATTGTACACTTTAATCAGGTGAACTTATACTGCATAAACTGTATTTCAACATAGCTGCTAAAAATAAAAATAAAGAGCCAGCAAACTGACCTAAGTTAAAAACAAAAACAAAAAAACCCAACACAGCATTCTTCAGGATAAAGGCCAGAAACTAAGCTCTGATCTGTTTCAACCTTCAACATTAAACAAAATGAATGGCTGCTGGGACAGGCAACAGAGACTAAACTATTGTTTGTTGTGCAATCACTGCATCTTAAAGCCTTCTTCAAAAAAAAAAAAAAAAAAAAAAAAAAAAAAAGCCTGAGAGAGCGGTCACCAAAATGAAAAATTTCACTTTGAAACAATCAAAAACCATAACTAAGGTTGTTTTTTTTCCCCCCGAGTCTCCTTTCACTTATAATTATTACTGTAACAGCAAATGATTAAAATTTGCAACCAGAAAAGACTACGATGTAGAACAGACTAGAAACTGATAACCAAAACCTTGGAGTATTTTCCCAATACAAGTTCTACCATTTCGTACACTATTCAAGCTCCAAGGGACTAGTAAATCACTTCCAAGGAAAAGGAAGCCCCTTCCCCCCCACAGCCGGCTACTTTTACAGCAAAAATGCAGCTCTCAGAAGCAGTTCCCGCGGCGTCTTGCAGGGCCGCCCTCCCACGCCCGCCACCCGGGTGGGCAGACACCCGCCGGGCTCCCTGGACCCGACCGCCACGCGGCAGGGCCCGGACCCCGCGGCCAGGAGGCCCGGGCATCGCTGGGCGCAGCCGCGCCTGGCAGAGACCGGGGGTCGTGCAGGCCTTCCCCAAGGAGACCCCAGCTTCCGCCCGCCCGGCCCGGGGCGCCCGGTACCTCATGCTGTAGGCGCCGGCGCCCAGCTCCTGCCCGATGCCCGAGAGGCTGGCATCGAAGTCGTGCACCAGCCCGGACTCGATCACCTCGTCCATCTTGAGCACCCAGGCCATCTTCCGGCCTCGCCGCCGCCCGGCGCGGCCTCCGCGAGCAGGCGTTGGGGCCGGAGCTCCGCGGGCGCGCCCTGGGGGAGGGCGCGGGTGAAGCCTCGGGCGGCGCGGCGGATGGTCACCACAGGCGGCCCGGGCGGCGGCCGGGACGAGAGCGTCCGGGGCCCCGCAAGCAGGGCACGGCGAGCCCGGCAAGCAGCTGCAGCGGGAGCTGCCGGGCCGCCGGCAGCGCCTCCCTCCCGCGGGCGCCGGCCCCGCGCCTCATGCCGCCGCCGCCGCCCACCCCCTGCGCCGCTAGCGCTGCAGCCGCCGCCGCCCGCCCCGCCCCGGAGCCCCCGGCTGCATCCTCCCCGGCGCCGCGCGGGGGCGGGAGCTCAGCCCGCCCGTCACCCGATCCCCGGTCTCGACCCCGGCCCTCGGCCCACCCGCCCAGGTACAAGCTCCCCGCCACCCCGGCCAACCCCGCCGCCGCCGCTCCGCCGGCCCGGACGCTGGCTCCTATATGGCCGTGGCCTGAGCGCTCTCGCCGCTTCCGCCTCCTCCCGGCCCCGCCCCGGTCCCGCCCCCACCCCCGCTTTCGATCCTCGCTCAGGCCCGCCCCGCACGGCCGGGCACTTCGGGGAACTCCCGGCGCTTCGGGACGGAGAAACTGTTCAGGCGGAGCAGCGCAGCCCCGCCCACGCGGCCAATTCGCAGCCCCTGCGGCCCATAGATCTCCCCGCACTCCAGCCCAGGAAGAGGTGGTGCCCGCAGGGAGGCCAGTTTCCGCCCATTCAGAAAGGCGGACTGATTGACAGGCGAACGGGACAATAATGGCAAGTGCTTGGTCGAAGCTCCCGTGAGTCTCTGGGCCCCTGTACTAAGCAACCAATCAAAACGTTCTTCCTCTTGGGCGGTCTCGAGGATGGAATTGGCTGCCTAAAGAAAGAGTTCATTGGGCGGCACCGGAGGAAGCCGCCCTAAACGCCGCTCCTGGAGGTCTTTTGCTCCCTTGGGGTCTTTCCGGGCAGTCTCTGGGTTTTGCCGAAACTACAAATGGGGGTGGAGGGGGCGCGGACTGAAAAGCCAAATGGGCAGAAAATCTGGATTGACATGAGTGTAGGCCAATCAACGCCGTTGAAAAGGCCTCCGGCTGTCTCCCAGTTGCAGATTGCGGTGAGCATAATGGCGAGCCCGAGTTAAACTGGGTTTTCAGTCCCAGTAACAGCCAGCAATCGTGTTACTGTTACCGCTCTTGGTTTTGGAGGTTCACTGGGCTTAGATGATTCTCGTTCAGGGTCTGTCTGTTCTGTGGGTGGAGTGGCATGGCTGGGCTAAAGTCCTCTCAAGGGCTTCCCCACTCACGTGTCTTAAGGCATGATGTCGGCTATCCCCTGGAACGTCAGTTGGGGTTGCTGGAATGCCTACACAGTGGCCTCTCCGTGTGGTCTTGACTTCTCTCGGCATGGGAGCTGGGTTCCTAAAGCAAGTGTCTCAAACGACAGAAAGTGGAGATTGCTGGTTTCTTAATGACAAAGATTCTTTGCTTGACCAAACTTTAGTCAGATCTCAAACCTTCCAGACCCATCTGTGCACATTCTTGTAAAATTCAGTTTTAGCAAGAACCCTCTACCTCCTTAACTGCTCAGGTTCTTTAGCCTCTGCCATCCCCCGGGTGATGTCTGATCACCCTGGCGGGTCTTCAAAAGAATTATGTTAGGTACTTCTGCCGGAACCACCCCGCCTTACCTCCTTGTAATTTCTTCATAGTAACTTTGCATTCACTCATCCCCAACCTGCTCCTCGACTCCAAATTCCCACTTAGCCATGCTGTATTTGGCTTTGAGCCTAATCCCCATTGCAAAATTGTGTTGGTATGATCCTTAATACCCATTGTAATAGTCCTGAGTAAAGTCTGTCTTGCCATTTTTAGCAAGTGACACTGAATATTTTTTCTGAAAGCCTGGGACCAAAAACTGACACAGACTCTTTATTCTGTACTGTATTAGTGAAGCAGCCATAGAATAAGGTTGATGGGAGAAGAGTTAGTTTTGGGGGGCCATGTTTTAAAATTTCCAAAATTCGGGGTGCCTGGGTGGCTCAGTGGGTTAAGCCGCTGCCTTCGGCTCGGGTCATGATCCCAGGCCCTGGGTTCGAGCCCCACGTCGGGCTTTCTGCTCAGCAGGGAGCCTGCTTCCTCCTCTCTCTCTGCCTGCCTCTCTGCCTACTTGTGATTTCTCTCTGTCAAATAAATAAATAAAATCTTAAAAATAAATAAATAAATAAAATAAAATTTCCAAAATTCACCGTCAGGCCACAAATGTTGTATACTCTTTCCACAAGCAGTGAACACTCACCTCTTCCCCAGACCCCCGCAAAAAGCCCTCATCCCTTTACAACATTAAGGTTCGGGATTTTGTGAGGTCCTGGAACAGATGAGGCACTTTGGGTGCTGTTCCTTGGTTGTGCATTAAGTGGTTCTTTAAAGTGGCTCCTCATGGGGCGCCTGGGTGGCTTAATCCTTAAACCTCTGCCTTCCAATCTGGTCATAATTCCAGGGTCCTGGGATCCAGCTCTGCATTGGACTCCCTGCTCAGCAGGAAGCCTGCTTCTCCCTCTCCCACTCCCTCTGCTTGTGTTCCCTCTTTTGCTGTCTCTCTCTCTCTCTCTCTCTCTCTGTGTCCAATAAATAAATAAGATCTATTTTAAAAAATCAATAAATCGGGGCGCCTGGGTGGCTCAGTGGGTTGAGCCTCTGCCTTTGGCTTGGGTCATGATCCCAGAGTCCTGGGATCAAGTCCTACATTGGTCTCCCTGCTCGGTGGGGAGTCTGCTTCCCCCTTTTTCTCTACCTGCTTGTGATCTCTCTCTGTGTGTCAAATAAATAAATAAAATCTTAAAAATAAATAAATTGGCTCCTCTGAAGATCTGTGAATTAAAAAGACAAATGACGGACACCCAGGTGGCTCAGTTGTTAAGCATCTGCCTTTGGCTCAGGTCAAGATCCCAGAGTCCTGGGATCAAGTCCCACATCGGGCTCCCTGTTAGGTGGGGGGTCTGCTTCTACCTCTCCCACTCTCCCTGCTAGTGTTCCCTCTCTGGCTGTGTCTCCTCTCTCTGTCAAATAAATAAAATCTTTTAACAAACAAAAAATAAATAAGACAAATGACTGTCCCAAACACTACCACATACTTCACACCCAGTAATGGGAGAGGCACAGGAAACTTACCTCTACACACACTTTTCTTCAAAGGGGGAATGGAAGGCACAAAGCAGTCACCAGATCATAGACATTCTGAAATTCAGTTGGGTAAATGTTGCCAGTTCCTTGCTTAGGAACTTCATCATACTTCCTGGGAATGTTCAGTGGCTCTTCTCTCTGTCCACTGGACTCTTGATTCTGCCCTCTGAGTTATCCTTCCTGTTGCTTAAAAAGTAGCCCATGTTTACAAATCAGTTTTCTCAGCTGTTTTCCATCCATAGTTGTGCAGGGTCTGAAGTATTCTCTTCATGTGGTGCTCTCATTGTCCCTTTTTAGACCAAACTGATACAATTCATTTTTAAGCTTTGTGGGGTTTTTGTGAATCAATTTATAATCTACTCCAATGAACAAAAAGTTGGTACCAACACGTATCTGGGAGGCAAGCTTGGCGGCATTGTTCTGGCTTATGTTTCTCTTAAGATTACAGTCAAGATATCAGCTGGAGCTACAGTTTATCTGTGGGTTTATCTGGGGCAGGAGGATCCATTTTTTTTAAAGCTCATGTGCATGACTGTTGGCCAGAAGCCTCAGTACCTCATTTGGGACCACAGGACTCCCTAAGTATCCTCAAAACATGGCATCTGGCACCGCCCCCACCCACCCAAAGTAAGTAAACCAAGACAGAGA
The DNA here is from genome assembly GCF_902655055.1 of Lutra lutra. NCBI lineage: Eukaryota > Metazoa > Chordata > Mammalia > Carnivora > Mustelidae > Lutra > Lutra lutra. The sequence continues at coordinate 160,125,466 of NC_062278.1, forward strand.
AAGGAGGCTGCTCTGCCTTTTATGACCTGGTCTCCAAAGACACATTATCCCTTCCACTTTATTGCTGCTCCAAACATGCAAGTCACTACATCTAGCCTCCATTCAAGAAGAGAATTTGCCAGGGCACCTGCGCGGCTCTGTCAGTTAAGCATCTGTCTTCAGCTCAAGGGTCATGATCCCAGTTTTTGGGATAGAGCCCCACGTCCGTGCTCCCTACTCAATGGGGAGCCTGCTTCTCCGTCTCCCTCTGCAGTTCCCCCCTGCTTGTGTTTTCTCTCTCTTTTTGTCAAATAACTAAATAAAATCTTTAAAAAAATAAGGAATAAAAGAATTTGTCTCCATCTTTTGAAGGATAGATGTCAAAGAACTTTACATATTTTTAACCAGAACAGCAATGTTCATTATCATCACTTAATGGGTTTTTGAAAACACTAAACAACACAATTAAATCAGAAAAAGAGGGACACCTGGGTAGCTCAGTCAGTTAAGCAGCTGTCTTCGGTTCAGGTCGTGATCCCAGGGTGCTGGGATCGAGTGCCGCATCTGGCTCTTTGCTCAGCGGCGAGTCTGTTTCCTGCTCTCCCTCTGCCTGCCACTCCTCCTGCTTTTGTGTGTGCTCTCAGACAAATGAATAAATTAAATCCTTAAAATAAATCAGAAAAAAGATGGGGCGCCTGGGTGGCTCAGTGGGTTAGGCCGCTGCCTTCGGCTCCGGTCGTGATCTCAGGGTCGTGGGATCGAGTCCCGCATCGGGCTCTCTGCTCGGCAGGGAGCCTGCTTCCCTTCCTCTCTCTCTGCCTGCCTCTCTGCCTACTTGTGATCTCTGTCTGTCAAATAAATAAATAAAATCTTTAAAAAAAAAATAAATAAATAAATCAGAAAAGAAACAAGATATAAAAGTGGGAAAAGGAGGTTAAAGTTATCACTATTGATAGATTATATGTTCATATACCTGAAAATCTCATGGGAAACAAGTAAAAATTGAATAACGTAGTGACATACAACATGAATATTCATAAATCAACAGTTTCGTACAAAGAACTTTGACAATGTAATGAAAGAAAAGGATCAATTTATAACAGAATTTAAAAAGATAAAATACGTCCAAACCAACCTAACAGAATTATAAAGAAGTGTGTGAGCAAAATTTTTAAATCCTCAAAATGAATACAAAAGTATACTGAACATAAAATACTACATCTGGTATTATAATGGTAGTTCTGCTTAAGCTAGCCAGTAAAGTTAATGTGATTCCAATAAAAACACTGACAGAATTTTTTTAATTGGACTGCAGGATTCTAAGATTAACATGGAAAAGTAAATGAGCAAAAATAGTCAAAATTTTTTTAAGTTTAGATATTAAAACACTATAAAACCTAAGTATTTAAAAACAGTATTCGTTGATGAATGGATGAGCAATGAATGGAAGAGAATGAAAGATCCCGGAACAGATCAATATGCATATGGGAATTTATTATGTAATAAAAGCTGGCATCTCAAATCAGTGAAAGAAAATGGACTATTTAATAGCTGGTTTGGGGATCAACTTTAAGCACCTGAAAAAGCTTATACCAGAATAAATTCCAAATGACTCAAATTTCTTTTTCTTTAAAAAGGCTTAAAAGGATAACAAACAGAAATTATAAAACACTAGAAGAAAACACGGGCAAGTAATTGTAGAGACTTGGGAAAAGGCTTTTGTAAGTACGACACAAAATCTAACAATCTTAAAAGATTGATGCACTTGAAAACATAAAACTATTACTTTATAGTAATCACCATGATAAGCAAAATCAAAACTATTTAGAGCTTAGATCATGAACAAAAGTTGTGTTTCCCTAACACATTAAAGAGATCCTGCAAATAGATTAAGCAAAGTATGGTGAAATGGCATTTGTACTCCAAAGAATACACAAGTTGGAGCACATCTGTTTGAGATCTGTTCACACAGAAATTTTCATGGAAGAAAACAACTAATTTGAAGTGCTGCCTCCTGCAACACAGTCTAAAACCTGGTCATTAGAGTTTTGTATCGTCAGTAATGGGCAAAGATGAGCAGCATCTGAAGAACGCTCTGTTTTTGCTGTTTTGCAAAACTGTGAAAGCAGCTGATATAGCTCTCAACAGAAAGGCTGCTATAATCATGGTCAGTGATCCCCTACCTACCATTTTCTCCCAATTAAATGTGACCCTGGGGATCAGCCAAAGGAACAACCGTTCTTACACAGTCTTTATCCACTCGGTACTTAGGAACAGCTAATGAACAGGAAGATACAGCTGGTAAACAGGAAGACCAAGCTCCTGATAGAGAAAATCAGGTTTTAGAAATGTTCGCATTTGACTGCTGGGATTAAAAAGACCTACCTTCTTGGGCTTCTGCATAGCAATTAATTCTTCCCCAGGAAAAAGTAGTAGTAAATTTTTCAAATGCTAAAAAGTAGTAACACCCTTTCTGCCTGATGGCTCTTGGGCTGCTTAACCATTTCAATCCGTCCTTTCAGATTCTGTCTTTGTTAAGTCATTCACGGGTGGCAGCTTCCTTTCTCTGTCTTGGTTTACTTACTTGGGGGGCGGGGTGCTGCTAGATGCCTGTTTTGAAAACACCCAGGCATGGTCCCCAAATGAGGCACAGAGGCTTCTGGTCAACAGTCATGAAGACAGTGAATTGCTTGTGTCTCATCACAATTCAGATGTTGAAATCACATTGAAATCTACACGCCCCCCCCACAAAGTGATAGTATTAGGTGGGGTCTTTGGGAGGGGCTATGCCCTCAAGAATGGGATTAACACTCTTATAAAAAGATAGCCACAGAGCTCTCCCACTCATTCCCCTTCTGCCATATGAGGGTATGGTGAGAAGTCTGCGCCCCAGAAGAAACCTGGCACCTGATCTCAGGCTTCCAGCCTCCAGAACTGTGAGAAATAAATTGTTGTTGGTAAGCCACACAGTCTGCTGTATTTTGTTACAGCAGCCTGAAGAGACTAAGACAGTGGGGGTACTGGGGTTACCTTTGAGACATGCTGAGGTTTCAGAAAAGCCAGTGCTAAGTGTCTAGCGAGCCAGAGTGTCAATTAACTTTTGCTGGGTCACCAACCACCTTAAAATTTAGTGATTTAAAATAATAGCCATTTACTTAGTGCGTGCTTCTATGTGTCAGAACTTTTGCTGGGCTCAGCTGTACAGTTTTGAGCCTGGCGAGGCTTCCTCATGCATTTGCTGCCAGCAATGGCTCTGCTGATCTTGGCTGGCTTTCTCACATGTCTGGGGTTCGGCCGGGACATCAGGGCTGACTTGAATCCTGCTACGTGGTCTCCACGCTCCAACAGACTAGGTCTACCTTGTTCTCATGGTGGTGGGATGGGTTCTGAGAGACAACAGGCCAGGGTGAGACCTCTACTCAGCCCTGGAACACCATCACTTCTGCTGAAATCTCTTTTTTTTTTTTTTTTTTTTTAAGATTTTATTTATTTGTCAGAGGGAGAGAGGAGAGAGAGCAAGCACAGGCAGACAGAATGGCAGGCAGAGGCAGAGGGAGAAGCAGGCTCCCTGACGAGCAAGGAGCCCGATGTGGGACTCGATCCCAGGACGCTGGGATCATGACCTGAGCCGAAGGCAGCCGCTTAACCAACTGAGCCACCCAGGCGTCCCTGCTGAAATCTCTTGACCAAAGCAAGTTGTAAGACCAGCCCAGACAGAAGGGATGGAGAAACAGACTCCCCCTCTTGGTGAAAGCAGATACAAAATCCCAAAAATTATTTGGCATAAATGCTGACAAGGAGCAAAGATGTTTTTTGTCTGGGAGTTCTTAAAATGCTTCACCGTTATCAAATGCATTTTTCAGATTCTCTCTGAGAGAAATGGGACGGGGATTGGAAATTGTGGCCCTTCTTATGAACAGCACATACAGTCAGGTAGATAGCAAGATGTTTGAAAAAAGCTTCAAGTCAACTGGATTTAAAACTAGCAAAATTTATGGGCACCTGGGTGGCTCAGCCATTAAGCGGCTGCCTTCTGCTCAGGTCATGATCCCAGATTTCTGGGATCGAGGCCCACAACGGGCTCCCTGCTCGGCCAGAAGCCTTCTCCTTCCTCTCCCGCTTCCTGTTCTTGTGTTCCATCTCTCTCTGTCAAATAAATAAATGAAATCTTAAAAAAAAAAAAAAAAAAAACTAACAAAATTTGTTCCTGGAACAGTTGACAAATACGCTCATTCTGAGGTTGGTGGATAACAATGCCATCAGGTGGGATTTGATAAAAGTCTCTTTGCCTTTAAAAGGAGAATGTTACCTTCCTGGCTCTGTTTGCATGGGGAAAATGCCCTGCAATCAAATTCTGTCAAAAAGAATGAACATCAGGGGCACCTGGGCAGCTCAGTCGTTAAGCATTTGCCTTTGGCTCAGGTCATGATCCCAGGTTCTTGGGATGGAGCCCCACATGGGGCTCCTTGCTGAGCCAGGAACCTGCTTCTCCCTCTCCCACTCCCCCAGCTTGTGTTCCTTCTCTCACTGTGTCTCTCTCTGTCAAATAAATAAATAAAATCCTAAAAAAAAAGGAAGACTGTGAAATCATATAGACCACATGACCATAAATATGGGCTAGGTGCTCTTTTGAATATAACATATGAGTTACACTCTGTAGCTATATTGTCTGGATTCAAATTCTAGCTCTGCCAACTATGAGTGTGTGATCTAGGACATTACCTTAGTTTCCCCATCTGCAAAATAGTGTATCTTCTTCATGGAGTTGTGAGGATTAAATAAGTTAATACATTACCGAGCTTTGAACTCAGCCTGGTTCAGGTTTAAGTGGTTGTTGTTATGTGTAACCTCTGACCCATCTCACCAACAAGAATGAGTTGACTACTAGGTCTTGGATAAGCAGGCAACTCAAGGACAGACAACTGATTTGCCAGTGCCCTTGCTATCATCATTCATGGTATTTTTGAACATGTCATAAACTCCAACAAAGAATGAAATATTACTTGACCATATACAAATGTGGACAGTCCCCAGTATATAGTCATTTTACCAATACCCTGAATCTACTTGGGAATTTCTTAGATATTATACTCAGCAAAGACTTGACCCTGGAGAACTGTAGACCAGACAATCCAAATACGCTTCCAAGAGCCCTTTGTCTTGAGGAAAATAGAACAGGTAAATTTTTTTCTCACAGGCACGTTTAATATAAAATTATGCTTCTCCAAAAAATGCAATGATCTTTCTTATTTTTTCCCTCCAACTATGTATGTAAATTTTTTTAATCTACAGAAAAACTAAAAAAAAAAGAACGGTCAGCTATATGTTCTTTAGTCACATATTATATTTCACTATTGTTAATTTCTCTACTACTCTTCATTTGCCTACTTATTTGTTTAACCATGTGATTAAGTTGCAGCTTTCATGATAACTCATGCCTAAATTCTTCACAGTGTATTTTTTTTAAGATTGTATTTATTTATTTGAGAGAGAAAGAGAGCAAGTGCCCAGAGAGGGGAAAATAAGCTGACTCCCCACTGAGCATGGAGCCCAACGCAGGGCTCCATGCAGGGCTCCATGCAGGGCTCGATCTCTCGACCCTGAGATCATGACCTGAGCCGAAATCAAGAATCAGTTGCTTAACCGACTGAACCCCCGAGGCGCCCCATTCACAATGTATTCTAAGAGGACAGAAACAATCCATCATGATTCTAATGTCATTATTACATCAGGAAATTTAATAATTCAGTTAAAGAAATTAAAAAAATATTATCTAATGGTCACTTCATTTCCAGACCTGTCCTTTTGTCCCTAAATTGTTTATTACAGCTTTTTTCAAATCCAGAATTCAACCAAGGGTCACAATTGCATTTCTTTTTCAGTTTTTTTTGTCTCTTTAGAGCAGTTTCCCTGCTCCCCATCTTTTTTTTTTTTTTAAGATTTTATTTATTTGACACAGAGAGAGAGAGATCACAAGTAGGCAGAGAGGCAGGCAGAGAGAGAGGGAAGCAGGCTCCCTGCTAAGCAGAGAGCCCGATGCGGGGCTCGATCCCAGGACCCTGAGATCATGACCTGAGCCAAAGGCAGAGGCTTTAACCCACTGAGCCACCCAGGCGCCCCCCCCATCTGCTTTTTTAATAGGCTTATTTTTTTTTTAGAGTTTCTCTACAGAAAAATTGAGGAGCGTACAGAGAGTTCCCATATAATCTATACCCAATTTCCCTTCACCTAAGTTACTTTTAGGCTTGGCCATTTCAAAACTCTCAGAAGAGTCGTTGCATTCTCTTTGTTGGGGGTGACGTATTTGGTTTCCTTTAACATTCAAACCTGATGGAGAGAATTTTACATCACTGGACATCCGGGTTTTGGGTGGGGTGTTGACTGAATGGGACTTGGGGTTGTATCCCTTACAACGAAGAGTCACTGTGTTCTGGGCCAGGGGGTGGGCAAAGGCGTGCCCACACATTTGGGGACCAGAAAGGTGGATGGGCTGTAGCAGAGTGGTCATTTTGCCAGATCAGATTTATTTTGTTGAGCACGTACATAAGGTCCAGCTCCCAGTCTCCCTTGCAACACTAGAGAGGGCCATGTCATTACGGAGCTCCTAGGCATTGGAACATGGGTGGGAGTGCCGTTTGCCTCTTCCAGGCCCTCCCATTTCTTTTCTCTCTTGCAATTGTCCATGCTCTTTCTTCCTTAATCACTGAGTCAGATGCAAAGTATCCAGGGGGACTGGGAGGCCGAGGGGCTGGTGGAGCCATGATGGGGCCCCAGAAGTGGATCCCATTGTGTCCATGGCACAGAACGCCTGGCCTGCTCACAGTCCTATTGTCCTGCAAAGCAGAACTGAATGCTTGTTTTACAAAGCCCCTGCGCTTTGGGGATGTTTGCCACAGCAGTTAACAGACCTGCACCCCGGCAGGCCTGGCTCCTTGCCTTAGTCTCCTAGTATGCTGTAAACAACTTACTTGGGGGATCAGCACCACAAAAGTGTATTAACTCACGGTTCTGGTGGTCACAAGTCTGAAATCAGCTTCACTGGACTCAAGTCGAGGTTCAACAGGCTTCATTGCTTTTAGAGTTGCTGGGGGAGAACCTGTTTCCTGGCCTTTCCCGGGTTTCTGGAGGCTGCGTGTATCCCTTGGTACCTACATCGCTCTGACCTCTGCTCTCGCCGGCCGGTCTGCTCCTAACTCGGATCCTCCTGCCCCCTCTTTCACTTATAAGGACATAGTGATGACATTGGGCCCACCTGGCTAATCCAGGCCAACCTTCCCATCTCCAGACACTCAAATTAATAACACCTGCAAAGTCTCTTTTGCCATGTAGGGTAGAATTTCCACAGGTCCTGGGGTCTTAGGACACAGACACGTTTGTGAGCCGTTGCTCTGCCTACCACCCTTCACTTCCTTCACCTATGCTCAGTGTCCTTCTCAGTGAGGGCTTCACTGGCCAGTCTTTGTAAGTTTCCATCATATCCTCGCCTTTCAGAATCCTCCTTCCCTGATTTTTTTTGTCCCTTAGTCCTTGCCACTATCTCAGGTATGCTACATTTTTCTTATTTGTCTTTTCTCTCTGACTAGAATGTAAGTTCCTAGAGGAAAGAGATTTTTGTCTGCTTTTTCAGTTTGATATTCCTAGAGCCTAGAACAGTGTCTGACATTTGAATGGGTGTCTGAGTGATGTGGAAAACCAAGGCAAAAAAAAAAAAAATTAAATTTCCTTACTATCTACAGCTCATTGACAAATCCTTCAACCAGGCAGAGTGACATTCCTCTAGGGACACAGCTGCCTTGATGCTAATACTTTGCCAAGGGCAAAAGACAATCTTACCCCATCCCCAGGATCCTGTAAGTCTACTTTAACATATAAAAATTCCTTTGGAAACGTCCTTTATCTCTCCCCCAGGCATATAACTCACTAATATACATCTGATATACATCTGAACGGTCTCATGACTTGGGTTTTATTAGACAGTAATAAATGAGCAATAGCTAGACTCCTCAAGGTCCTGGAAACCTTGTTTCCAAAATGCCTGGAGGCATACGCTATCCCGAACCCCCTCCCAACTTGAAAGAATATAATGGGTCACTCCTCACGCCCCCAGTGCAGCCCTTTCTGCCCACGGGTCCCTTCTTGCACCTTCTTGCTACCTTCTTGCACCAAAGACATCTCAAGAATTCTTTCTTGGCTGTTGGCTCAAACCCCAACGTCTTCCCCACAGCACAAGTACTTGTTGAATAAATACCTTTTTAGAAATATTTATTTATTTGAGAGACAGAGAGAGAGCATGCACATGTGAGAGCATGAGCAGGGGGAAGGGAAGAGAGATAGAGAATCTCAAGAAGACTTCTTGCTAAGCACAGAGACCAACTCAGTGGCCCAATTGCAGGACCCTGAGATCATAACGTGAGCCAAAACCAAGAGCCAGGTGCTTAACCAACTGAGTCAACCAAGCATCCCAATAAATGACTTTTTAATAGAATGGAATTACATTTGTGTTGTAGTATTTATTGATTGAACAATATCTTTGATCGGGAACTTGAATTGGGCCATTTGATATTTCACCACGATATAACATACCTGTCTTTGCCAGAAGCTGTGATCTTGGGGATGTAGTCCTAGAATTCCCAGTGTTACAGTTACACCCTTGTTCATAGATTTCCTATGAGGATGTGTAATGCAAAGAAATAGCTACCAACTGGAAAGCATTCAAAGTGGAGTCCCTAAGTTGTTTGACAAATTGCTGAAGTGAACGGACCAGACAGCCCAAATAACGTCAGTGTTGTTTACCATAAACACCTCTAGATCAGTGCTTCTCACACATGAACTTGCATATGAGTCACAAACCATATGAGTCCCCCGAGGAGTCTGTTAAAAATATAGTAGGTCTGAATGATGCTCGTGCTGCTGACCTGCAAAATAGCAAGATCTTATATGATATTAAAACCAGAAATTAAAACCAGGGAGGTAATAACTTTTCTCTTGCAGGAAAGATGTTAAAAGCTGAGGTCTAGGGACCTAGAAAAAAGCCAGAAAAAAAGGCACACTGGACCAAGGAAGCAGAAGGGAAGATTGGAAGGCTTACTTATATTTTTTGCAGAGGTAAGACGTTCATAAAACAAACATAAATTTCCACAAATGAAATCATATGCAAAATTGAAAATCCTCTTTCTTCTCTCTTCTTCATGTGAACCCCCTACTTCCACATCCGTTTGTAATCTGGAATGTATTTTTTGTTTCTCCCAAACTTTAAAATCCCACATCATGCACACATGGGTTAGTATCCCTAGCCTTCCCTTCCCTTCCCTTCCCTTTTTCCTCTCCTTTCCTTTCTCCTTTTCCTTTCTTCTTTTTCCTCTCCTTTCCTTTCTCCTTTTCCTTTCTTCTTCCTCCTCCTCTTCCTCCTCCTCCTCCTTTTCTTCTTCCTCTTTCCCTTCCTTCTCCTCCTCCCTCTTCTTCCTTTTCCTCCTCCTCCTCCTCCTCCTTCTTCTCCGTTATTGTTTTTGCCACCATGAACAGTACACATGGGGAAGTGCTGGTGTAGTCAATTTATGTTTTAGGAAAGTTGAGGTGGTAAAACTACACAGCTGAAAACAGCCACTAATGCTGCCAAGTGTATAACAAAACTCAGCCCCCTTCCCCGGTCTGCCTTCTCAGGAGATTGCTCCTCTCCACAGCAGCCACTTTCAACCTTCAGCGATTTCTTTCCATACTTGTTTCTAGATAGTATCTATTTACTTTTTACAATGGCAGGTGAGGATTCAATGATCTATATACCTCCTACCTCATCAAAGTTGTTACAGCTCTTTTATTAAGTCAACTTTCATTATCATTATGTTTTACTATTCACAGATGAGGATATAATATATTATGTTACATACTTTGCCATCCATGTGCTTGTCAAATTAACCACATTAATTCCCTCCCCAAATCTGAGAAAATCCACTCAAGACATGCACTCCATGAGTCCTCTTCTTTTGTTCCCCTCTTTCTTTCTCTCCTCTCCTTGGAGAAATTCCTCCCAGAGCCCCTTCTCCCTGCATTCCAGTCTGGGCTGGCTACCTTCCTTAGGGCTGTTGAGTGGTGGCCTCGGGACACTTCTCTTCACTAGCCAGGCTTGAAGACAGGCAGGTGAATGGAGGCAGGACAATTGGAAGAGGTGATGTAATCAGCAGCATTCGCAGTGTCAGTGAGATGGGAGAGCTGGAGCTCTTGCTGCCATGCCCAGCATCTCCAAGACAAATGGTGTTTGGGTTGAGTTATCATTTTATCAATGCTTCCAGTATGAGAGAGGATATGGAAATCATATCCTCCTCTTTAACTACTATGACTATTATTTTTACTCATTTTGATTACTTCCCTAGGTTAGGTATGTGTATTTTTAGAGACTCGGTGTTTTTTATGCTCCAGTTATTTAAAGTATATAAAGAATAGTTTTAAAATGTCAGTTATTTTTTGTTCTTTGTTTTTTTTAGACCTTAAAGGGTGCCGATATTCACAAAGTTGGGGCAGAACCTTACCAATGTCCCTGTAAGATACCTAGAGCATTTCTAGCATGGAGATTAAGTTTCTGTCTCTGGTCTCAGCTAATCTGGGTTTAAAACTTAGTTACAAGCTTATGGGCTACAAGACCTTGGACAAATCAATCAACTTTTCCATGTCTCAGTCTCTTCTGTAAATTGGGGTTGGTGATAGTACCTGACTCATGGGACTGGAATGAAGACTGAGTACACCTAATGTGCTGAGCACAAATCCTGACACATGAGAAAGAACAGTAAGTATGCAGTATTTACTACATACTTTCATGCTAAAATGTGAAACACCAGCAAAAATCTGAAATGTGAAAATGTGCACAATTTACTGTTTTTAAGAGATTTGGATATTCTAAAGAGTCACTGAGCTAATTCATTCATGTATTCATTTATAAAACAAATATTAAGACTTGCTATCATATTGCTATGTTTCAAGTATTGTGGACAGTGCTAGAAATACATACATGGTTACAAAAGAGGAAAAAAAAAAAAGGCTGTGTAGCATTTTCATAGTCAAGAGGTGGAAGTAACCCAAATGTCCATTGGCAGGAGTGGATAAAGAAATGTGTACATTCATACAATAGGATATTATTCAGCCTTCAAAAAGAAGAGAACCTTGTTATATGTTACAAAACAGACAAACCTCAAGGACATTATGTTAAGTGCAACAAGCCAGGAACAAAAGGACAAATACGATATGATAGTATACTTCTAAAATGTATAGATACTTCTAAAATGTATCAGAATTGCAGCAACAGAAAGTAGAGAGGTGGTTGTCAAGGGCTAGAGGAAGGGGAATTAGTCTTTCATGGGCACAGAATTTCAGTTTTACAAGATGAAAAAATTCTAGAGATCTGATGTACACCGATGTGAATGTACTGAACGCTACTGAAAGTACACTTAAAAGAGGCTAAGATGGTAAATTTAATGTTGTATATCCTCTTACCACAAAAAAACCATAAAATAATACTAGTTGTTAAAGCCCCCTACAATTAGCAAGTGAAATGCTGGGTTTGTAATCCTTAGCTGGACAGAGCAGCCCAGGTCCAAGGAGGGTGGAGTGACTGAACATGAAAGAGGGGGGCAGCATCCCAGTGTGTCGGCTGGATGGCCACTGCCCCCGTCGGAGACTAGAGTACAATAGGCCATCACTTGTGGAGCGTACTGTTCTGTAGAGGAGGAATTGAAGCTTTGAGAGATTAAGTAACTCACCCAAGTGGTGGAAATAGTGACTTGTATGTGAATGGTTCATGGCATAACCCCTTCTTTTAACCAGTTGGCTGCTATACCTCTTTTGGGAAGGTGGGAAATCTGTGAGCCAGGTGCTAATAGTTGGTGCAACAGCGGAGGCAAGGGTGACAAGAGGTGGAGGGTGGTAGGTCTGCCTATTGTGTAAACCCGAAAGAAGGTCTGATTCTAGGTGCTCCATCTAGAAACACGGAGCGAGACGAGCAGCAAGTCAGCATCAGGGAAACTGAGATCAGGGACAAATGAGCAGGCAGTGTACAAGAGAGGAAGCAAAGATGGAAATGTCACAATTCTATGGGTAAGCACTATCAACACATCTCTCAACACATCTGTTTTTTTTTTTTTAAAGGTGCTTCAATTTGCCTGCTCTGTTCTTATACATGTTCTGTTTGTATATGGATGGGTATAGATAGCATTCTATAGGTTATCTACCTGATCATCTTCACATGTAGCCATTCACAGCAACCAGGTGGTGAGCAAAGTTCTTGAATCACTTTTATATGGTGACCTAATTTTAATGATCATTGTTATTTTCTATTATTTCTAATTGTGGTAAAACACCCAACATCGTATTTACCATCTTAGTCATTTTAAAATGTGTAGGTGAGTGGTTAAGTACATTCACACTCTTGTGTAGACATCACCACCGTTCACTTCTTTTCATCATCCAGACAGTGACCGTCCCCACTAGATGGTCACGTCCTGTTCCCCCTCCCTTCAGCCTCTGGCACCCACCATCCCATTTTCTGTCTCTATGAATCTGACTCCTCTAGGTACCTCCTAGGTGGAATCATGCCATATTTGGTAAGTTGATAACAATCGACTTTTCATCACTGGCTCACCAACCCCAAGGCCATTCTCCTGGGTCTCTTCGGTCAATTGCACTGACGCTGGCCTGCAGTGAACCTCGCTGTATGGAAATTCTCTGCCCTCAGGAGCTAGATAATCAGCTCCTTGAAATAAAAATCACCGTTTCTTTGATGAGAGCAAAATTGGAGGGACTAATTTTGCATTAGACTGAGAGTTCAGAATGGAGTAAGTTTCAGAAGATGAGTCAGGATAGTTTGGATTATGTTGGGGGTCGATGATTATGTTGAGTGGTTGGCATGTGAGCCCGTATGTATAAAAATGGGAAAACTGACCCTCAAATTAGTCATCTAGAAGTGAGTTCTGGATTGTTCACCTTTCTGTTCAACCTTAGTGTGAAAAACCTGACTCAGCGTTTTTTTTTGTTTGTTTGTTTTTGTTCATGTTTTTTTTTTTTCCTGACCCAGGGCAGGTGTCCATAGCAACCCCCTTGCTTTGATGCAAGGTTTCCCGGTTTGGACATTACAGACATTATTGGGCATTGTTATCTGGGGCTGGATACCTGTTTGTTGTGGGGGGCAATCCTGTGTATTGTAGGATGTCTGGCAGCAAGCATCATTGGCCTGTACCCACTAGATGTCAGTGGCCCTCCCTGCCAAGTTATGACAACCAAAAATGTCTCCAAATATCGTCAAATGTCCTCCAGTGGGCAAAATCACCAAGTTGAGAACCACTGCTTTATGAGGATGGAGAAGAGAAAGCCCGTTTCTTGCTTTGTCAAAATGATCTGAGTCTAAGTCTCTACTCTGATAAACTTTGATAAAAATATACATTTGGCTGTAGACATAAAACCTGAAAACTGGTTATTAAGCAATCTTTTTGTACTCACTTCCAACAAAGTCACCGATTTATACTTTCTTAAGGGGAAAAATACTGTCTTAGGAGTCTGACACCACCAAGAGTGGAAGGAAGTGGGAGACTAGGGCTGCACACAGCACATGCCCTTCGGAATGGTGGGTTTGCTGGGAGCACCACTGGGCACTTTTCTGCACTGCACTGAGTCATTGGGCCAGAGCTTCCTGTATCAGTCCCTCTAAAAGCACATTAATGCTGTCCTCTCATTATCAGATCTACAACTATGTATTTACAGCAGGCAGATTGAAGGGGTATCAGATGCACAGCAGGTGCTAAAATATTTAATAAGTAAATAAAGGTAATCAGAACCAGATTCACAGAGCTCCATCTGTAAAACATCGTAGCCTAAAAACACATCACTTCTGAAGTTTTCAGGGGATGTACAATTGCAGTGTTTGTAAAGCTGATTCTAATCACATTATTGTTTTGCATAAGTTTCTGGTGAATTCTTTAGTTCAATTAGATTTTATTTTAGAATGCATACCTAAGATGTCTGACACTGCATCTGGGGTCCTTCCTCCACTGGTATCCCTCCGTCCTGCTGAACTAAACTAAGTTGTGGAACAGTGGCCAATTGGGGGAAAAGTGACTTGCTCAGTTTGGAGAGCAAACTCAATATTATAACTTCATAAGAAAGAAGAAAATTGTGAAATAAAACTTCTGGAAGAAAAGCTACACCCAATTTTCTTGATTTGTTTAAAGTAAGCTTTTTTGGGGCCACCTGGTTGGCTCAGTTGGTAAAACATGTGACTCTTAATCTCATAGTTGTGAGTTCAAGTCACATGTTGGTGTGGAGATTACTTAAAAAATAGAATCTTAAGGGGGCGCCTGGGTGGCTCAGTGGGTTAAGCCTCTGCCTTCAGCTCAGGTCATGGTCTCAGGGTCCTGGGATCGAGCCCCGCATCGGGCTCTCTAGCTCGGCAGAGAGCCTGCTTCCCCCTCTCTCTCTGCCTGCCTCTCTGCCTACTTGTGATCTCTGTCAAATAAATAAATAAAATCTTAAAAAAAAAATAGAATCTTAAAAACATAACAAGGCTCTTTTTTTAAAAAAGATTTTTTGGGGCGCCTGGGTGGCTCAGTTGGTTGGACGACTGCCTTTGGCTCAGGTCATGATCCTAGAGTCCCGGGATCAAGTCCCACATCGGGCTCCCAGCTCCACGGGGAGTCTGCTTCTCTCTCTGACCTTCTCCTCGCTCATGCTCTCTCTCACTGTCTCTCTCTCAAATAAATAAATAAAATCTTAAAAAAAAAAGATTTTTTAAGTTTATTTAAGCAATCTCTGTGCTTACAATAAAGAAAACTTTTTATTTTTATTTTTATTGAAATTCCAGTTAACATACAGGGTTATGTTTGTTTCAGGTGTACAATATAGTGATTCAACACTTCCATACATCACCTGGTGCTCATCACATATGCCCTCCTTAATCCCCATCAACTATTTCACCCATCCCCTCACCCACCTCTCTTTGGTAACCATCAAGTTTGTTTTCTTTTTTTTTTTTTTAAGATTTTATTTATTTATTTGACAGAGATCACAAGTAGGCAGAGAGCCAGCCAGAGAGACAGAGGGGAGGCAGGCTCCCTGCAGAGCAGAGAGCCCAATGCGGGGCTGGATCCCAGGACCTGAGACCATAACCTGAGCCAAAGGCACAGGCTTTAACCCATTGAGCCACACAGGTGCCCCAAGTTTGTTTTCTATAATTAGATTTGTCTCCTCTCATTTTTCCCCCTTTGCTAGTTTGTTTCTTCAGTTCCACATATAAGTGAAATCATATGGTATTTCTTCCTCTGACTTATTTCACTTAGCTTTATACTGTCTAGCTCCACCCATGTGGTCACAAATAGCAAGATTTCATTCTTTTTTAATGACTGAATAATATTCCATTGCATATGTATGCCACCTTTTCTTTATTCATCAGTTGATGGACACTTGGGCTGCTTCCATAATTTGGCTATTGTAAATAATGCTGCTATAAACATAGGGGTGCATAAATCCCTTGGAATTAGTGTTTTTGTATTCTTTGGGTAAATACCCAGAAGTGCAATTGCTGGATCATAAAGTAGTTCCATTTTTAACTTTTTGAGGAGACTCCATACTGTTTTCTGAGTGGCTGTACCAGTTTGCATTCCCACCAACCCTAAGAGGGTTCCATTTTCTGCACATTCTCTCCAGCACCTGTTGATTTTAGAAGTTCTTTAGAAGTTTAGTTTTAGAAGTTCTTTATATACTTTGGATACTAAACCTTTACTGCACGTATCATTTGCAAACATCTTCTTTCATTCTGTATGCTGTCTTTTAGTTTTGCTGATTATTTCCTTCGTTATGTAAAAGATTTTTATTCTGGGGCACCTGAGTGGCTCAGTGGGTTAAGCCTCTGACTTCAGCTCAGGTCATGATTTCAGGGTCCTGGGATCAAGTCCCGAATTGGGCTCTCTGCTCAGAACAAAGCCTGCTTCCTCCTCTCTCTCTGCCGGCCTCTCTGCCTACTTGTGATCTCTCTGTCAAATTAAAAAAAAAATCTTAAAAAAAAAAAAGATATTTATTCTGATGTTGTCCCAATAGTTTATTCTTGTTTTTGTTTCCATTGCCTCAGGAGGCAGATCTAAAAAGATGTTGCTACAGTCAATGTCAAAGAACTTATGGCCTGTGTTCTTTTCTAGGACTTTTAGGGTTTCAGGGTCTCACATTTATGTCTTTAATCCATTTTGAGTTTTTTTGTGTGTGTGTATGGTATAAGAAAGTAATGCAGTTTCATTCTTCTGCATGTTCTTGTCCAGTTTTCCTCACACCATTTGTTGAAGAGACTTTTTCCTATTGGGTATTCTTTCCTGCTTTGTTGAATGTTAATTGACCATGTAACTGTGGTTTTATTTCTGGCTTTTCTATTCTTCCATTGATCTACTTGCCTATTTTTGTACCAATACCATACTGTTTTGATCACTACAGCTTTGTAATATTACTTGAAGTCTGGAATAGTGATATCTCCAGCTTTTTTTTTTTTTTTTTCCTCTTTTCAAGACTACTTTGTCTATTTGGGGGCATAAAGGTAGGGATCCAGGGGTACCTGGGTGGCTCAGTGGGTTAAGCCTCTGCCTTCGGCTCAGGTCATGATCCCAGGGTCCTTGGATCGAGCCCCACATCGGGCTCTCTGCTCATCAAGGAGCCTGCTTCTCCCCCTCTCTCTGCCTGCCTCTTGCCTAGTTGTGATCTCTGTCAAATAAATAAAATTTTAAAAAAAAGGTAAGGTTCCATATACATTTAGGATTGTTTCTTCTAGTTCTGAGAAATGCAATTGGTATTTTGATATTGCATTAAATGTGTAGACTGCTTTGGGTAAGTAACATTTTAACAATATTCTTCCAATTCCAATTCCAATCTTTCTTTGTGCCATCTTTAATTTCTTTCATTAAGTGTTCTATAGTTTTCAGAGTATAGATCTTTTACCTATTTGGTTAGGTTTATTTCTAGGTATTTTATCATTTTTGGCACAATTGTAAATGGGATTGTTTTCTTAATTTCTCTATCTGCTGCTTCATTATTGGTAGATAGAAATGCAACAGATTTCTGTACATTGATTGTAGCAGTTTTGGGGTGGAGTCTCTTGGGTTCTTTATATGTAGCATCATGTCATCTGCAAATAGTGGAAATTTTACTTCTTCCTTACTGGTTTGTATTTTTTATTTCTTTTTGTTGTCTGAGTGCTGTGGCTAGGACTTCTAGTACTATGTTGAATAAAAGTGGTGAGAGAGAATATCCTTGTCTTGTTCCTGACCTTTAGGGAAAAAGAATTTTTCCCCAAAGGATGATGTTAGCTGTGGGTTTTTCACAGATGGACTTATTATTATTTTTTTAAAGATTTATTTATTTGACAGAAATCACAAGTAGTCAGAGAGGCAGGCAGAAAGAGAGGAAGGGAAGCAGGCTCCCTGCTGAGCAGAGAGCCTGATGCGGGGCTCGATCCCAGGATTCTGGAATCATGACCTGAGCTGAATGCAGAGGCTTAACCCACTGAGCCACCCAGGCACCCAGATGGACTTATTATTATGCCGAGGTATGTTCCCCCAAACCTACTTTGTTGAGTTTTTATTATAAATGTACTTTGTCAAATGCTTTTTCTGCATCTATTGAAATGATCTATGGTTCTTACCTTTCTTAAAGATGTATCATGTTGATTGATTTGTGAATATTCGACCATGCTTGCAAACCAGGAATAAATACCGCTTGATCATGGTGAATGAGTCTTATTTTTAAAGTAGGCTCCCATGCCCAACATCGGGCTTAAACTCACAGCCCTGAGATTAATAGTTGCATGCTCTGCTGAGCCAGCCAGGCACCCCATGTGGTAAAGGATTTTTTTTTTTAATGTATTGCTGAACTCAGTTTGCTCGCATTTTGTTGAGAATTTTTGCATCTATGTTCATATTGGCCTGTGATTCTTTTTCATGGCATATTTATCTGGTTTTGGTATCAGGGTAATGCTGGCCCCATAGAATAAATTTGGAAGTTTTACTTCCTTTTCTGTTTTTTAGAATAGTTTGAGAATAGGTATTAACTCTTCTTTAAATGTTTGGTAGAATTTGCCTGTGAAGGGGCACCTAAGAGGCTCAGTGGGTTAAAGCCTCTGCCTTCGGCTCAGGTCATGATCCCAGGGTCTTGGGATCGAGCCCCACATCGGGCTCTCTGCTACGCGGGGACCCTGCTTCCTCCTCTCTCTCTGCCTGCCTCTCTGCCTACTTGTGATCTCTGTCAAATAATACATAAAATCTTAAAAAAAAAAATTTGCCTGCGAAGCCATCTAGTCCTGGACTTTTTTTGGGGGGGGGTTTGATTCAATTTCTTTGTTGGTTATCAATCTGTTCAAATTTTCTATTTCTTCCTGCTTCAATTTTGTTAGGTTTTGTTTCCAGGAATTTGTCCAATTCTTATAGGCTGTCCAGTTTGTTGGTATATATAGTTTTTCATAATATTCTTTCATGATTGCATTTCTGTGGGATTGGTTATTTTTCCTCTCTCATTTGTGATACTATTGAGTCCTTTATTTTTCTTGGTAAGTCTGGCTAGAAGTTTATCAATGTTATAATTTTTTCAAAAAACCAGCTCCTGGTTTCATTGATCTGTTCTATTGTTTTTCTAGTTTCTATATAATTTATTTCTGCTCTGTAGAGATAACTTTTGGGGTGCCTGGCTGGCTTAGTCAGTGGAGCATGCAACTCTTGATCTTGGGGTTGTGAGTTTGAGCCCCACACTGGGTATAGAGATTACTTAAAAATTTTTTAAAAATGGAGATGGATAGCTTTTTTAAGCTTAATTCTTTCTTTTGCATAGCTGTAAAAATGTATGTGATTAATTGCAATGAAATAAACCTAAACAACACAGAAAGAAAGGTGTGAAAGATTAAGCTTAAAAAAAAACCCTTTATGGGGGCGCCTGGGTAGCTCAGTGGGTTAAGCCTCTGCCTTCGGCTTGGGTTATGATCTCAGGGTCGTGGGATGGAGCCCCACAACCGGCTCTCTGCTCGGTGGGGAGCCTGCTTCCCCCCCTCTCTCTGCCTGCCTCTCTGCCTACTTGTGATCTCTCCCTGTCAAATAAATAATTAAAAAAAACAAAAAACAAAAAACAAAAACCCTTTATGTATTATGGAGTAAGGTACAAATCCTCATTTCTATTTCCTGCAAATGGTATTCTAAATTAATAAGATACACTTGAATTTACAAACAGTTCTGGTTTGATAAGATTCCAATCTTTTATTGGAGATATATTTGGTGAAAAGTCAATTTGACTCAAAGTTTATTAAGATAGAATATGAAGGAATACAGTAAATATACTCCAAATTTGAAACCTCAGGTTCAAACCACATCCTACTTGAAAATGGCAGAAGCCTATTATAGCTTTTGAAAACCTCCAAGAAACAAACATGGTTTATAATGAGGAATTATGTGCTTTTAATTAGTTCTGAGCAGTGCAGGAAATGAATGATACTGATAATGTTTAGGGAGAAAGGTGGAAAGAAAAAATTTAACCAGGAGCTTATTATCAGTTTTTAATAGCTGACACCTAAATATATTTCTGGATGAACAAATTTGGATAGTCAATAATAATTTCCTTAAATCCTCATTAAGTGAAATTATAGTTTTAATTTTTAATATTTATATATATTTTTACTTTTGTTATTTATTTATTTTTTAAAGATTTTATTTATTTATTTGACAGAGAGAAATCACAAGTAGGCAGAGAGGCAGGCAGAGAGAGAGGAGGTAGCAGGCTCCCTGCTGAGCAGAAAGCCCGATGTGGGGCTTGAACCCAGGACGTGGGATCATGACCTGAGCTGAAGGCAGAGGCTTAACCCACTGAGCCACCCAGGCGCCCCTGTTATTTATTTTTTAAAGTAATCTCTATGCCCAACATGGGGGTCAAAATCATGACCCTGAGATTGAGTCACATGCTCTACCAACTGAGCCAGCAAGGTGCCCCTAAAATTATAGAATTTTAAATATATATATATATTTTTTAAAGATTTTATTTATTTATTTGACAGACAGAGATCACAAGCAGGCAGAGAGGCAGGCAGAGAGAGGGGGAAGCAGGCTCCCCGCTGAGCAGAGAGCCCGATGTGGGGCTCCATCCCAGGACCCTGAGATCATGACCCAAGCCAAAGGCAGAGGCTTAACCCACTGAGCCACCCAGGTGCCCCTTGAATTTTAAATATTTTTTCATGTTTTTATATATTAGCTTTCACCTACACACATTAAACCATACTTTTACTACTCAGTTCATTCATTCAAATGCCTGCCTTTAGATGCCAGGTGCTTGATCCAGGTGTTCAAGTGGAGCTATTACTCAGCTTACATCATACTACTCAGTTGTCAACAGTAGTTAAAGCAGGATCTTGAAGCAGAGGTAAAAATTAATATTTAGATTAAAAATGATTATAAAACACAGAAAAGATCATGGAACATAAAATATACCAAAGAAACTAAGAAAAATCCAATGTTTAAAATGCCTTTTCTTGGGGCCCTTGGATTGAGTCCTGCATCAGGCTCCCTGCTCAGTGGGGAGTCTGCTTTTCCTCTCCCGCTCTCTCTGCTACTACCCCTGCCTGCCTGTGCTCTCTCTCTCTGTGTGTGCCAAATAAATAAATCTTTATTTTTTAAAATTAATTTTATTAAAGATTTTATTTGAGAGACAGTGAGAGTGAGCATATAGAAGGAGAATGGGAGGGAGGGAGACACAGACTCCCTGCTATGCAGAGAGCCCTATGCAGGGCTTGGTCCTGGGACTCAGAGATCTCAACCTGAGCAGAAGGCAGATGCTTAACCAAATGAGCCATCTAGGTCTCCCAATAAATAAAATCTTAAAAAAAATATGCATTTTCTTATTAAAGATAAGCTGTCAGAGGCTCTTGGGTGGCTCAGTTGGTTGGCTTTCTGCCTTCAGCTCAGGTCATGATCCCAGGGTCCTGGGACTGAGTCCCACGTTGGGCTCTCTGCCCAGAGGGGAGCCTGCTTCTCCTCTCCTTCTGCTTTCAGCTCTGCCTGCTTGTGCTCTATCAAACAAATAAATAAAAATCTTAAGAAAAAAAAGATAAGCTGTCATACACATGCATATGCAGCCATCTAATTTTTTTGTTTTTGAAGAAATGGCCTCATGAGTTTCATTTTTTTTTTTTTAAAGATTTTATTTATTTATTTGACAGAGATCACAAGCAGGCAGAGAGGCAGGCAGAGAGAGGGGGAAGCAGGCTCCCTGCTGAGCAGAGAGCCCGATGTGGGGCTCGATCCCAGGACCCTGAGATCATGACCAGAGCCAAAGGCAGAGGCTTAACCCACTGAGCCACCCAGGCACCCCTACAGCCATCTAATTTGACTGTGGAGGCTACTCCCGATAAATCTGTTTTTCTCAGATGCACTTACAAAATTCATGTGAAGAGCACTAATATATGACCTCTGAAATAGCTTAAAAAATGTAGTTAGGAGCTACATGACTTTTCACACAGTGAGACAGAAAAACAACGGATATACATTGTTAATTTTTTCAAGTAATGTTATGTACAGTTTTATTGCCAGTATATGCACAACAGTAAGCATAGAACTATAAATACACAATGTAATTAACAGTAGAAAACAAAACTGTTACAGGTAAAGGGGAGGGGATATAGAGAAACTATTTTCCTGCTGCTAGAACAGAAACGAAGGGAAAAGCCTATGACAAATCATCCATCCAGTACTCTTGTCTTAAATTCTTTACATACATTTCTACATTTTTTTTCAATTAAACAAATAAAGTACAGATAACTCTGTAACAATAGCAAATTGCTTCCCTAATAGCTATTTGCCTTTCCAGTCAAATTCACTTCATGTTAGGATCTTTAAAAAAGTCAAGATGAGAAATCATTAGTATCCTGGTTCCCAATGATTTAATTTGCCTTTCACCAAACTGGTAATTTTTGAAAGTTGGCTGCACATGAAAAGAATAGGTGTAGCAAAAGGTGATTAAAAAAATTTGTTAAAATGTAACAGAAAATCACCCTTGAAGTAGTTTTCCAAAGGACACTACAGACAGCAGCTCAGTTATAAGGATTAGCCCTGAAGAGGTAGAGAATTTGAGTCCATTACACAAAGATAATAGCCTTGCACCATCTTCTCTCTCATCAGGATCAATATTTTCAAGTAAGACAATTTCAAGGTAAAAGGAAACCAGGTTCCACCATTTAAAGAAAAGGTGCTGGTTGACTTCCATGTCTCAATAATAAGTTTGTTTATTAAATGAGAAACAGAAGACGGTCAAGGACACACATGCACTTGATTTACTTTTTGTCTTTTTTCCATTATCAAGTTTGTTCATAAGTGAATTTGAGATTAATAAATATGAAAAAAGCATCATTCACAACAAAGATAAACCAAAAACCCTGCAATAAAACCTTCTATTTTAATAAGTATCAAGAAAACAACAGGCAGATGATTTGGTGCAGCTTTCTTAAGGGATCTTAGAGGGGACATGGTTTTAAATAAAGATGGCAAGATCAACAACCAACAAGCAGTATCAGTGTTACAGAACTGGCTGATTCTGTAGCACTTTCTCTGAGGTCTTAGTTTTAAACTACAGATAACCCCAAAGAAATTGCAACTAATGACGTGTATCACCATCACACCAACAGAGTCCAGCTGTAGTTCAAATTAGTCCTGCTTTGTTTCACATCATTTCAGTATTTCTAGCATAGGACATGATACGGAACAAAACTCCAAGTAGCAATAAAAATATTATTCTGCATCTGAATAGAGGCAAAAAAAATGTTTTAGACTGTTAAACTTTTAAAGCTTTAAGCATTCTCTTTAACCAGCATTTAAAAAAATTTATACAATCATAACACTGGCAAAGGTTAATGGGAAGACAAAGAAGTACAAACATGTGAAATGATGAATTTGATTAAAAATTACTTGGTACTGATCAACTGATGTTAATACTGCTTCTTCTTGAATTTGGAATAACTATCATAAAGGTTACATGCAGACTGAGGATAGCCCTCTGTTACAGAAAATACAAAACAAAACAAAAAACTAAAACTGGGAAAGATGGTAAGTTCCAAAAGATGTGTTTGAAAATTTCCTTTCATTGATGAGGGGTGGTCTGTCCTTTCTTTGAGAGGCCTGGTTCACTTTAATCAGCTTCACTAACTTTGTCCAGAAACATCAGTAGTGGGATCAGCTCCTCCAGAACCTGTCTGTGCACGTTTGATGTAAAGATTCAGTAGCTTCATCTGCAGATTCAAGCCGAACATATGTCACTGAGCAAATTATAAGTTATAGTAAGATGCTTATTAAAAAATTATATACATATATGAATTTATTTTATTTATTTATTTATTTATTTTTTTGATTTTATTTATTTATTTCACAGAGAGAGATCACAAGTAGGCAGAGAGGCAGGCAGAGAGAGAGATAGAGGAGGAAGCAGGTTCTCTGCTGAGCAGAGAGCCCGATGCGGGACTCAATCCCAGGATCCTGGGATCATGACCTGAGCCGAAGGCAGAGGCTTAACCCACTGAGCCACCCAGGTGCCCTACATATATGAATTTAAAAGAGAGATTTTAGACTAAGTTATACCCAAGTTATTGTTGTTAATTAAGAATTACAAAAAAAAAAAAAATTAAGTCTCAGTCTGTTCACAACTGAGTATTCTATTTACTCATTTATTTACGTAATCTCTGCACCCAACATGGGGCTTCAACTCATGACCCTGAGATCAAGAGTTGCATGGTCTACCAGGATGAGCCAGTCAGGCACCCCTGATAACTGAGTATTCTAATATGCCTTTTTGAAAAATGTTGTACTGATAGCATGTAAAACTTAAACTTAGGAAAAAAAAGTCACCATTAAGACAATAAGGACAAACATCTGAGCACCATGTGCTATATAATAAGCTAACTACCTTACACTATCTTTTTATCTCAATAATAATTTACAGATGAGGAAATCAAGATATAGGATGTGTAAGTCATTACCCCAAAGTCACAAGGGTAGGTAAGAAGTGGGCCTGGATAGGAAATTAGGCACCTGGGTTCCAGGACCCAAGATCTTAAACAACAACTGTAACATTGCCCTCCAAGAATGTTCTTGATTTCTCTGTGTCACTCTGTAGTCTTTGCTAGATGAGATCATATTTTTATAAAGTTTTTATCAGTGCATATACAATTTTATGCTTTACTTTTGTCATCTAATGTCATTTCCAAATATTTTCTCAACCTAGCTACGATCTCATATGCAACTGGCTGCCTAGCATTCTGACAAAGTACTTAATTTAAAAATTTTTTTACTTAGATTCAATTTAATTAACATATATTATTAGTTTCAGGGGTAGAATTTAGTAATTCATTAGTTGCATACAACTCCCAGCGCTCATTACTTCAAATGCCTATCAGTCAATTACCCCATCCCCCCACCAATCTTGGCTCCAGCAACCCTCAGTTTGTTTCCTGGAGTTAAGAGTCTTGACAAAGTACTCAAATTTAATTCTTCTACAGACATCTTTGAATTATCACGACACAACTTGAGCTTATCACAAAAGCTTTTTTTCTTTGAAAACCACTGTGTTGGGCGCCTTGCTGGCTCAGTCGGTAGAGCCTACGGGGCTCTTGAGTTCAAGCTCAGTGTA
This sequence comes from Lutra lutra, assembly GCF_902655055.1. Classification (NCBI taxonomy): domain Eukaryota; kingdom Metazoa; phylum Chordata; class Mammalia; order Carnivora; family Mustelidae; genus Lutra; species Lutra lutra. Next base: position 160,150,099 of record NC_062278.1, read on the forward strand.
GAGTTTACTTTAGGGAAAAAAAAAAAAAAAAAAAAAAAAAAAGAGGGGCTCCTGGATGGCTCAGCCAGTTAAGTGTCTGCTTTCAGCTCAGTCATGATCCCATGCTCCTGGGATCAAGTTCTACATCAGGCGCCCTATTTAGTGGGGACCCTGCTTCTTCTCCCTTTGCCTGCCACTTGCCCTACTTGTGCTCTTTCTGTCTCTGTCAAATAAATAAATAAATAAAATCTTAAAACAACAACAACAATACAACCAAAAAACCCCAAAAGAAGACTTTTTTTTTTTTTTTGAAGACTGTGTTGTTGAAAGTTTGCTTTTTTAACATTAACTCATTGATTCAAGGGTTTTTAACCTGGTGTCCATGGGATTCAGGGACTCAGTGAATCCTCTGAAACTATGTGTAAAATTTTCTGTATTTATTTATTTTTCTAGGGATGAGATACAACCCATATCTCAAAGTGGTCTGTAACTCAGGGTTAGAATCACTGCTTTAATCTACCTATAACTTACATAAGTATTTAATGTTAGGTATATACTTAAACTTTATAGGTATTTTCTCCACCTCTTTGTACTTTTTTTGATTTTTTTTTTGTTTGTTTGGTTTTTTTTTTTGGACAGACAGAGATCACAAGTAGGCGGGGGAGGGGGGGAAGCAGGCTTCCTGCTGAGCAGAGAGCCAGATGCAGGGCTCCATCCCAGGACCCTGGGACCATGACCTGAGCTGAAGGCAGAGGCTTTAACCCACTGAGTTACCCAGGAACCCCTCCTTTTTGCAATTTTAAAAATAAATTTGATCATAGTAATGACAATAGCTAGGGTGTGGGAAACTGTTTAAATGAGGAAGAGTGTTTCCTGCTAACTGGTTCATAAGCAAAAATTCAACAATCATAGTTTATCCTCACGTCGTAGAATAAATTTCAATGTTTGATAGTGTCAAAGAAATGAGGAAAGACTCTTTTTAAAAAAAAATTTTTAAAGCTTATTTAGTTAAGTAATCTTATTACTTAATGTGGGGCTTGAACTCATGACCCCAAAATCAAGAGCTGCATGCCCTTCTGACTGAGTCAGCTAGGTACCCCTACCTTTTTTTTTTTTAAAGTCTTAAGGAAAGGAAATATTTGATTATCATAGTTCATAGGGGGAAATTAAAGAAATGCCCAAGGGTTCCACATTTTGGGAGATATAAAGTAATCCATGAATATATAAAACCACTATTTTTTTTTTAAAGAGTATTTATTTATGTACTTATGTGTTTAAATAATCTCTATACCCACTGTGGGGCTCAAACTCACAACAACCGAGATGAAGCGTCACACACTCCACCAACTGAGCCAGCCAGGCGCCCCAACCACTATTTATTCTTAAATAGTCCTTGGGGGCAAGGATTTGGGTGTGGGAGTGTGCAAGGAATGTGCAGGCTGTAGGCATTTCTTTCATAGCACCCTACCCTACCTGACTTCATGTGAGTGACCAACGTGAAAGTAGGAACAGTTAAAATTCAAACGGTAGGAGGAATGAGTTGGATGCTCAAGGCCGACATGTTCAAACTGAATAACAAATTTACCCTTTAACACAACAAAGAACTAAATCTGAAAAATGTACCAATGCCACCATCTTTAGGACAAAGCATCATTACTTACTTTACTGCCAGTGAGCTGACTGAGATGTGGTTTTAGCTCATCACCAATTACCGCATGAACAGCCACCAGGCAGAAGACACAAGCTTTCCGAACACTGCTCTCTGAATTATCATAACCCTAGGGAGAAAAGTCCTTGTTAGCACTCTTGGGGGATCTGAGAAGGTACTATTCCAATTCCAACATGGACAGAAGATGTGGCTCAAAAATGAGATTATAGGCATACCAAGGGAGAGGAAGCTTTAGTGACTGAAGTTAACCCTCCTGCCTTTCCCAGCAGAAATGTGCCCTTCTCTCCTTCCACACCTCCACTCCGCTATCAGCTAGCTTTCCTTATTGGGTTCTACCTTTATTTAGCCTGGAAAGCTGCCACTTCACCAACCTGCTCTGTAAAGTCTCCAGATGAACCCTATTCAGCTGTAGGGAACCCAAGAGCACTTCACTATTGAATAAAATCTAAACAGAGTAAAACTGGGGTTGGCAGTCAAGGCACTCCTGTAATTCAGGCTGAATTAAGCTCAACATCTGTCCCATCCCTACCATTACCCTAAGTTATACACCTGGCAAAAATTTATTCAGTACCCACTATACGTATGACATAAACATACTGTGTACATGCTTTTCTTAGGACCAAAGGACCCCACAATATTATGACTAATATTAGGCTTAGAACAGAGTCAAAGATAATACTAAAGATGCACAAAGAAATTAATGATTAATTCTTTTCAGGAGTGGTTTTATTATACACACTATATAATATTAGTCATTAAGTTACATTATAGAATATAATCTATTGGATGGAAAAAGTTAACAATTTATGATTAAGCAAAGCATGTTATAAAATGTGATCCCACTATTAAAATGTTTATGTGGATGGGTTTGTGTGCATAGAGTAAAACACATTACATCTATGACTGCAAATCAGTATAACCACTTTGGAGAGAAATGTGGCAATACCTAGGAATTCTACTTCTAAATATATACATATAAGAAGGTAAAAGGAAGTTCACTGCAATATTTATGTTATTAAAAAAAGGGAAACAACCCAGATATTCATCAAAAGATGAATGGCTCAACAAATTGTGGTAGTCACATTAATGGAAATTACTCAGCCATAAAAAATGAATTAAATTCTAATACATGCTATAACATGGATGAATTCTAAAAACATAACGCTAAATGAAGTAAGCCAGCCACAACAGAAGAAATACTGTGTGATTCCATTTACATGAGGAACCTATAAAGCAGAAGAGAGAGAAGAGAAAAAGTAGAAGTTACCAGGGACAATGGGGAGAAGGAACAGGGAATTATTAATGGGTACAGAGTTCCTGTTTGGGATGATAAAATATATTCTGGAGCTGGATAGTTGTAATGGTTGTACATCATAAATGAATTTAATGCCACTGAATTGCACACTTAAAAATGACTAAATGGTTTACACACACACACACACACACACACACACAGCTACTTATGGAAAGTCTTTGCTCTGAATATCCAAGACAGCAGGAAGGCTTGGTTATGCCACTAGTGTTGCCTAGGAAGTGCCTAAAATAACTGAATCCCAAATGTATCATAATTTATTCCTCTAAATTTTGTTTCTCACCTGTATTAGGCCTGGCATAATCTCTGGCAAAAGCAAGTTAAGGGTTTCCTTGGATACTCTCTCTATCACTTTTGTTTGCATTTTGATTGCAGCCAGATTAATGGGGTAATCTGCAGTTTGGATGATAGGACAAAGCACTTTGATGCACTGCTCTGGACTGATTGAAGTGGCTAGCACTGATGCAGCTTCCTCAGCAGATCTTACCACCTAAAACAAAGAGGAAATGTTTAAATTGGAGTAAAATTTTAAAATGCTATACTGTGTCCTGGAAGTAAAACTTCATGAAATATGCAATACAACAAGGTATCTATAACTTGCTTTGAAACTACTACAGTAAACAAATGCACACAAAAAGTGAGGGTGCAGTTAACACAGGGTTGGCAAACTGTCAGTAACTTTTGAAACCAGAATAGATTTATGGGGAGAAATAATTTTTCCTGATATTCTTTCTTTCTTTCTTTCATGTTCTCTTAATGTTGGCTAATTCAAGTTTGTTTTGTTTTGTTTTTTGGGGGGTGGGTGGAGGGAAAGGGCAGAGAGAGGGAGAGAGAGAATCCTAAGCAGGCTCTACACTCAGTATGGAGCCCGACATGGGGCTAGATCTCATGACCCTGAGATCATGACCTGAAGTCAAGAGTTGGATACTTAACTGACTGAGCATTCTGGGTGCCTCAGGCTAATGCAATTTTTAAATCATACTGTGGTCTAGCTGTAATGGGTGGTGGAGGCTCCATTTATCTCTAAGGTGAACAGAATCCTCTAGAATAGCCATACTGAAACCCTGCTCACTATCAGCACCCTCAGCTCCAGGAGTATTCATGCCCTTTTCATTATATTTCATTATATTATTACATTATATTATTATTATAATAAAATATAAATAATCCTGGGGCACCTGAATGCTCAGTTGGTAGAACATACAACTCTTGATCTTGGGGTTGTGAGTTCAAGCTCCAAGTGAGGTGAAAATGTTACTTAAAAATAAAATCTTGGGACACCTGGGTGGCTCAGTTGGTTAAGCAGCTGCCTTCGGCTCAGGTCATGATCCCAGCGTCCTGGGATCGAGTCCCACATCGGGCTCCTTGCTCATCAGGGAGCCTGCTTCTCCCTCTGCCTCTGCCTGCCATTCTGTCTGCCTGTGCTCGCTCTCTCTCCCTCTCTCTCTCTGCCAAATAAATAAATAAAATCTTTAAAAAAAATCTTAAAAAAGTCTCATTAATGGGTTATCAACTTAACATGCTATTCCTTCATCTGTTTATAATGATTTTCTTTCCTTCTGTATTGGGCCAGTGGAGGGCTGACACTAATTTTATAATGAAGAGAAGAAATGGCTGTCTTTCTATTTTAGTAGAATCTGTAATCTCTAGAGATAGTCTTGAGACCATGTAAAAATTACTGCTTTTGATTCTAATTTAGTAGTTTCTCACTTTGGATCTCAATCTATGAGAGCTACTAAGAAAGGTACAGTGGCAAATACACTGGAGGTCAGAAGACCCAGGGCTAATTTTAGATGTAAAAAGAATGTCAATTTTACCTTTTGTAAAAATAGAGATGCCAGGCCTTATTTGGGTCAGAAGGTGGATAACTACAAATACTAGTTTTTTAAACCTTCGGCAAAATACTACAGATGTTCTACTACTAAACATTAGCTGAATAAAAAAAGAAATCTAAGTAAGCATGCATATAGATTTAGAAGTTATGACTCACTCTCCTATAAGACTTCTAGTCATTATCTTCTGAAAATTTAGAGGGTTTCAATTTCTTCAAATCCTCACAACACTACTTTCTTTTCTTTTTCATTTTTTAAAAAAGAATTATTTATTTAAGTAATCTCTATGTCAACGTGGGCGTTAAACTCAAGATCCCAACATGGAGAGCCATATGTTCTTTCAATTGAGCAAATCAGGTACCCCCGAATCCTCACCAACACTTATTGTTTTTCTTCCTCATGTATGTGAAGTGGTAGCTCACTGTGGGTTTAGTGTATTTTCCTAATGAGTACTGATATTGATTTTTTCATGTGCATGTCTTCTTTGGATAACAGTCTATTTAGGTCCTTAGTTCATTTTAAAAAAATAATTCATTTATTTATTTTAGAGAGAGAGAGAGCAAGCATGAGCAGGGGTGAGGGGCATGGGGGAGAGGTAGGAGGGGGTGGAGAGAGAGAGAGAAGCAGACTCCCCACTGAGCACGTAGCTGGACATGGTGCTCGATCCCATGTCCTGAAATCAAGTCAGACGCTCAACCGACTGAGCCACCCAGGCACCCCATTCTTTGTTCATTTTTTTTTTTTAAGATTTTATTTATTTATTTGACAGAGAGAGAGATCACAAGTAGGCAGAGAGGCAGGCAGAGAGAGAGGGAGAAGCAGACTCCGCTGAGCAGAGAGCCTGATGCAGGGCTCGATCCCAGGACCCTGAGATCATGACCTGAGCCGAAGGCAGAGGCTTAACCCACTGAGCCACCCAGGCGCCCTTCTTTGTTCATTTTTAAACTGGGTTATTTCTCTTTTTGTTGTCGAGTTGCAAGAGTTTTTTTATTTATTACCTTATTAGACATATGACTCGCAAAAATTTTCTTCTTTCCACTTTCTTTAGAGTGCCCTTTGAAGCACAGTTTTCTTTTTTTAAACATTATTTAAATTTGTGACACTGATTTTTAAATTTTATTTATTTTTGAGTAAATTCTATGCCCAACAAGGGGTTGAACTCATAACCCCAAGATCAAGAGTTTCATGATTTACTGAATGACCCAGCCAGATGCCACTGAAGCATGAAAGTTTTTATTTATTATTATTATTAAAAAAAAGATTTTCTTTCTTTATTTGACAGAGAGAGACACAGCAAGAGAGGGAACACAAGCAGTAGAGGTGGGAGAGGGAGAAGCAGGTTTCCTGCTGAGCAGGGAGCCTTGGGATCATGACCTGAACTGAAGACAGATGCTTAACTGACTGAGCCACCCAGATACCATTTTCTATTATTTAAAAAAATACTTTATTATACATTTTTAAAAGATTATTTGAGAGAGAGTGAGAGTGAGCATGAGCAGGAGAGGCAGAGGGAGAGGGTGAGGGAGAGAGAATCTCAAACCAACTCCCAGCTGAGTGCAGAGCCCAAAGGCTCAAGCTCAGGACTCCGAGATCATGACTGGAGCCAAAACCAAGAATGGGATACTTAACTGACTGAGACACCCAGGTGCCCTCAAAAGATTTTAAATAATCTCTATACCCAACGTGAGGATTGAACTTACAACCTTGAGATCAATAGTCACATGCTCTACCAACTGAGCCACCTGGGCATCTTGAAGCACCAAAGTTTTAAATTTTGATTAAGTCCAATTTATGTTTTTGTTGTGGTTGTTGGCTACTTGTGCTTTTAGTGTTGTATCTAAGAAACTACTGCTTAATCCAAGATGGCAAAGATTTACATCCATGCTTTCTTCTGAAAGTTGTAGTTTCAGCTCTTACATTTAGTTTTGATCTATTTTGTCTTACTGCTATTTTTTAACTTTCCTTGTTTGACTTCTTTCGCTTATGTCTTGGTTCTACCAGAGGCACCTCATTTTACTGCCCTGTGCTTTCTTTACACATGAAACTAATCTAACACTGTATGTTAACTAATTGGTATTTAAGTAAAAGTTTAAAAAGGCTAATTTTTTTTACACAACTATAAATAAAAAGAGAGATAGATAGATGGATAGATGAGAAAGATTTACGGGACTCTTTCAGAAAAGCGGTCCTCATTATTTTATTGAATAAACTTTGAACAGACATCTAGTTCCTACAGGCACTTTACCATTTTAATAATGATTCTTCTTAAGTTACTTCAAAAAAACAAATTGTTTTTTTTTTTAAAAGATTTTATTTGTTTATTTGCCAGAGAGAGAGATCACAAGTAGGTGTAGAGGCAGGCAGAGAGAGAGGGGGAAGCAGGCTCCCTGCTGAGCAGAGAGCCCGATGTGGGACTCAATCCCAGGACCATGAGATCATGACCTGAGCCAAAGGCAGAGGTTTAACCCACTGAGTCACCCAGGCGTCCCTCAAAAAAACCAATTCTTACTGATAAGTGGACAGTAATGGCTGGTGATTTCTAAATTAGAAAACTACAAGTCAAATTAAGAAGGAAAAAATGAAATCAAGATTATATCCTAGAGCTGGCTTATTTTAGGTGAAAGACCATGATATCACCATAGCTCATTTAATAGAAAAAATATGACTGCGTCTTTGTCAGATATACTACCTGGAACATCAAAGTTAAGTGTTCATTTGATTGAAATGACTGACACTCTTCAAGGGTATACTTCAAGCAGTGTTTATACATTTCATGTGATAATATAAGAAGTACTGAGAATAGGGTATTTAGCCTAAAGATACAAATATAGTGATCCGAAGGGGCAGTGCACCCAAATGTTTATAGCAGCAATGTCCACAATAGCCAAACTATGGAAAAAACCTAGATGTCCATCAACAGATAAATGGACAAAGAAGAGGTGGTATATATCTACAATGGAATACTATGCAGCCATCAAAAGAAACAAAATCTTGCCATTTGCAATGACGTGGATGGAACTAGAGTGTATTATGCTGAGCAAAGTAAGTCAATCAGAGAAAGACAATTACCATATGATCTCCCTGATAGGAGGAATTTGAGAGGCAGAGTAGGGGGCTATGGGGGATAGGGAAGGAAAAAATCAGACGAGATGAGATCGGGAGGGAGAGAAACCATAAGAGACTCTTAATCTCAAAAAACAAACTGAGGGTTGCCGGGGTGAAGGAGGATATGGAGAGGGTGGTTGGGTTATGGACATTGGGATGGTATGTGCTATGGTGAGTGCTGTGAAGTGTGTAAGCCTGACGATTCACAGATCTGTACCCGTGGGGCAAATATTACATTTATGTTAATAAAAATAATAATAAAAAAAGAAGTACTGAGAATAAAATAATAATTTAATAGTCACGTAACTTACCTCCTTATGAGGATCTTTATGTGCTTCCAATGTTTTCATGACAGTCAGTTCTGCATAGTTTTTAAATCTGGCTGGTTGATGCCTTAGGATTTCTCTTAAAACCTTTAATGCCAAAGCCCTGATTGTAGGCTAAGAAGAAATATTTTAATGTTTTTAATATTTTGGGTTGTAGACAATCTTCCATATTTTCCATTTCTGTAACTTAAGGGTCTTAACATCAGGGCAGGGATAAGTTGTAGACAACTGCACAAAGTATACGGTATATTACATAATTAAGTTTTCACATCTATAGTTGAAAACTTAAATCACACTTTTTATACTTGTAGGAGATCAAGAACCAATAACATTCTACGAAACAGGAAATTACACTTTTGAACAAGTAGTTTAAATATGCAAAACAAGCAACTTGTACACTCCTATAAAAATAACATCAGCAACCTTTAATTTTTCCCATTGTCAATTGTTCAAAATCATTGAACTATTGGTTTAGAAGAAAAAGTACTCATTATGAAAATTTCACACAGGAAGAAGCAGTAAGAGAGACTCATTTTCCCAATTTCCAAATCTGTGTAGTTCTTGATTAACCAGCAATCAAAGACAGGAAAACAGGCTATTATTTACACATCCTGCCATTTACCTCTTTATCCCCAAGGGTTTCAAGCAATAGAAGTAATATTGTTTTGAAATGTTCATCCCAAACACTGAAAGATTCTTCCTGTGTCAGTTTCATGAGTTCATAGAGGGCGATTTTTCTTTCTTCTACACGTTCATTGTGGTTAGACAGCTCCTTCAATAGCTCTGCAACCAGGTCAGAGTGGTCGAGGGAAAGATCTGGCAAGAGGACATAATGTTAATTCTGCAACTTTATAGGTCAGCTCTCATAAGTCTGGGGATGATGACTTTAAAACATTATGAAGCAGACAATGTTAGTTTTAAGAAAAGAAAAAGACTAATTTTCTTTTCCATTTTTTCATCTTGAAAACACCAATTCTAGTTTAAAACTTTTTGTAATGAAAATTCACATAAAGAAAAATATGATGGACCCTTACACACCCCTCACCCAGATTTAACAAGATTTTATCATTCTTGCTTCATCTTCATCCCTTCCCCATTTTTTCCCTGAAATATTTCTAGTAAATGGCAAATAAATCATTTAATCCTTATATCAGTATGCATTTCTATGGTGCCATGCCAGGAGGCTCACAATGTTTGGGTACTCCATTTTTAGTGATATTAATAACAACCACTGGATTTAAGTGGTGACAACTTGATCCCATCACTGTAAAGTTCCCTATCAATTAAAAAAAAATTTTTTTTTTTTAAGAGAGAGAGGGAAAGTTTCCTCGCCTGGGGGGAGGGAAAGAATCCTAAGCAGGCTCCATGCCCAGCACAGAGCCTGATTCGGGGCTCGATCCACAACTCTGATCATGACCTAAGCCAGAATTAAGAGTTGGACATCCAATGGACTAAGCCACTCAGGTACCACCCCCCATTTTTTTTTTTTTAAGATTTATTTGAGAGAGTGAGAGTGAGCACATGCACATGAGTGGGGGAAAGGGCACAGGGAGAGGGAGAGAGAATCAGGCAGACTCCAGCTGAGCCCAGTGCAGGGCTGGATCATAGGACTCTGAGATCACAACCTGAGCAGAAACCAAGAGTTGGACACTTAACCACTGGTGCCACCCAGGCACCCCAATCAATCTTTTAGTAATGGTTCCATCCACTGATTACTCTTGAATTATTTTATTAGAAATTAAAAATGGGCTGGAATCTTTCTGTAGAGAGTAACTTTATCAACTAGAGCTATTCTGATTATCCTGAAATATAGTTTGATAGAAGAGGCAGAATACTTAATATTGTCCCTTAAATTTCAGAGTCAAGAGTTGGGCGTAAAAATTATCATAGAGTTTCGTTTTTGCTTTCTTTTTTGAAGTATAATCGTGAACTCATGAATTTTATGAATGTTAAAGGACACTTAAAGTGCTTGAATAATTTCTGTAGGAAAGATAGTTATGTCCCAAAATTCATATTAAAACATTATAAAATACCAGAATTCTTCCTAAATTCTTTTGTTGATAAATGATAAGTTCAGCCTTTCCAGAACTTGGGCACACAGTGGTCTGAGCTTGTGCTGTAGACTCTTCCTTATCCGCTGGAACAAAATAACCACAGAATATGGTGCCTGAGCTTGGAAGATACACCTGGGGTCACTCCCTCCCCCAAATCTCCAGGGAGACAGATGACCTCATGGAGCTATACTGTCTGTAGGTCCACTTGGCCTACATGCTGCTCTTTCATAGGATGGGCTGCCACTTACACTGATCCTAACAGGCCAGAGAAGGCTTGTGGATCTGGGATCTCGGAGATGGCTGTTGCCTATAAAAGCAAAGGCTCAAGAGGAAAGAACCAGCTTCCCAAAAATGAACCTTGAGGTTGCTAGATGGTCACTATTGGTCCATAAAAACAGAAGCTACTGTGCCTCATCCTGCCAGCTGGTTAGCCATTGACCTAGAGATACCAATGGCCTGACATTTTAGGTTGTGGGGAACCTACACCTACAAGTAGGGGAAAGAAAAATTATATTTTACTTAAGGTGATTTGGAAACCTAAGGAAAGGAAATTAAGCTGAACCATTAGAATAGATGGCTTCAGGGCGCCTGGGTGGCTCAGTCAGTTAAGCGTCTGACTCTTGATTTCAGCCCAGGTCATTATAGCAGGGTCATGGGACTGAGCCCTATGCTGGGCTCTGCACTGGGCACAGAGCCTGCTTAAGATTATCTCTCTCTCTGCCTTTGCCCCTTCCCTATCCCCTCTCTTAAAAAAGAAAAGAAAAGAAAAGAAAAGAATAGATGAATCCAACTAGAGTAAAACTAACAGAAACAGGGAAGGAAAATTGAACCAAAATGTAGTGACAACAATCATTAACTATTAAAAAAGAAGTTTATTATGACAACTTTCATGGAACTACAATTAGACCACTAACAACCTCATACACAGAGCATAAAATGTGATTGCTGAACTTAAAAATGAGAGATAGTCTGGAAAGAATGACCACCAGGTGAACCAAATTAGGGTTTTTGAAGAATCTCTGTAAAATGCAGAGCAAAATCATAAAAAAGAAGAAATTTGCATTCAAAGATGGTATCTTACTTGGAGGATAAAAACGGTCTTACAATAATTTCAGTATATAGACCAACACTGGAACAGTACTGCTGCTGTAACAGCTGCTATTGTGGCAGAATAAATGCATCTCTATATATCTCACAAAAGTCACTCCTGCAGTCATGTTATCAGACTTTCACAGATGTCAGAGGATCGATCATTCTATTTATTTATTTATTTAAAAAAAAAGATTTTATTTATTTGACAGACAGAGATCACAAGTAGGCAGAGAGGCAGGAAGAGAGAGAGAGAGGAGAAAGCAGGCTCCCTGCTGAGCAGAAAGCCCGACGTGGGGCTCGATCCCAGGACCCTGGGATCATGACCAGAGCCGAAGGCAGAGGCTTTAACCCACTGAGCCACCCAGGCGCCCAATCATTCTATTTAGAGTTTTATTTTATTTCAGCTCAATAAAGTAAATTCACACACAAAAAAATGCTTTCGAAGGAATGCAACTCTTTCCTCTATTAATATAGGCTTTGTAATTACTCTAGGAGATAATTAGAAATGACTTGACATAAAGTGGTCTGAACAGATGACTAACAGAAAAATAATTTCTGCCAAAGAAACCACATATTTTTTTTCCAAAACTGATTTATAGAATACAAATGAGAAAACCTAAAGTACTCCATTAAGATAAAGTGTAACCAACTGTATTTCCTCACGAGAGGCATCATGGTCATGGGAAAAGGCAGGCTCTGGAGTCCTACTAAACCTATGCTTCTTATTTTATCCAACAGGCACATGTTCTTAATTAGTGCTGAGGCTCAATTTTCTTATGAGTAAAATGGGAAGAGGGTACTGACTTCCTATGGTCATAGTGAAGACCTGGGCTCAGAATACAGTAAACTCACTAATAACAATTTTCTTTGTTCTTATGACAAATATTGGCACTATTAGAATTAAGATATTTCTGTTGCAGTGCTGAAAAAATATGGGATACTCTTTTCACTGGCTAACTTTAATATGAGTCTCTCTTGCATAACAGAACCATCCTCATTAGCAGTAGTATTCTGGAATATTATAGTCCCCGGTAAACTTTACAAAGATCATAATTACATGTGGACATTAGTGGAATTTTATTTTTACTTGCTGATTTTGAAAAATTTATCACTTATGTATGTATGTCTATAGTGTGTATAGAAACATCTGAGTAACAGACATACTAAATAAGTCTCAGAATTTCAAAACAATTTCTTTTTATAGAAATTCTGACTTGAACAAAATTATTATCTTCTGCCAAAACTTATGGACTTTAAAAACAAAAAAAGGAAAAATTTTGCATTGAGGTAGACATGGAAGGAAAATCAAAAGAGCAATGGAGGCAAATAAAATTAAAAAGAATGGGGGCGCCTGGGTGGCTCAGTGGGTTAAGCCGCTGCCTTCGGCTCAGGTCATGATCTCAGGGTCCCTGGGATCGAGTCCTGCATCGGGCTCTCTGCTCAGCAGGGAGCCTGCTTCTCTCCCTCTCTCTCTGCCTGCCTGTCTACTTGTGATCTCTCTCTGTCAAATAAATAAAATCTTTAAAAAAAAATTAAAAAGAATGGGTGACATTAGCAATGTTCGCAATAAAATAATGTCAAACAAGATCTTCCCTATCTCAACTTTAAAAATGAAAATAAACAATAAGTGATTAATTGCTATATGAAGCTTAGAGCAACTATTTTGCTTAACTAATGGTTTATCCATTTTCTTTTTTTTTTTTTAAAGATTTTATTTATTTATTAGACAGAGATCACAAGTAGGCAGAGAGGCAGGCAGAGAGAGAGAGGAAGGGAAGCAGGCTCCCCACTGAGCAGAGAGCCTGGTGCCGGGCTTGATCTCAGGACCCTGAGATCATGACCTGAGCAGAAGGCAGAGGCTTAACCCACTGAGCCACCCAGGTGCCCCAGTTTATCCATTTTCAAAGACTGTTCAGCATAAAATGACTGTCTTATGTTTTAGAAATCAATAAAGTATTATACTGTGAAGAAACAATTTTCTCGTTCAAAAGTATTCTATCCAGTTTAGACTTCAGTTATATAATTTCCAACGATGTCCTCCTTTAACAAATGGAAAATATAAGACCTTAAGTAAAGGAAAAGAGAATCAGTCAGTTACTAAGTAGGTAATTTTTATTTCTTTTCAAAAGATTTTATTTATTTGACAGAGAGAGAGAGAGAAAGAGAGAACCCACAGCAGGGGGAGCAGCAGGCAGAGGGAGAAGCAGGTTCCCTGATGAGCAAGGAGCCCGATGTGGGACTTGATCCCAGGACACCAGGATCATGACCTAAGCCGAAGGCCAATGCTTAACCGAAGGAGCCACCCAGGCATCCCCCGAAGTGGGTAATCTTCCTAAGCTGTCACAGTTTTGGCTTTGTGATATATTAATTCTCTTAACATAAGCAGTTGCTAAAAACATGATTCCTCAGCCTCATAAAGAGATTTTTCCATTCATCAAAAATACAAATGACCAGGCCTGGGAACACAAATTCCTGAGCACAGTAAGCAGGGTTTTTTCCCACATGGGAGAGTGGCAAAGTATGGAATTTTAGAGCTCAACCAGGGCAAGAAGGGTGTCCACAGGGAGTGGTGACCAGGTGTGTCAGAGCCCAAGCACATTGAAGGTGTCCACGTGGAGTGGCAGAGCCCAGCAAGGTGAAGAGGTAGTGGCAGAGATGGAAAACTGGTGGCATACAGGAAGATTGATGAAATAAGTAAATATATTAAAGATAATGAAAGCCAGGTTTCTCAGTGTCAGAAAATATATGGAAAAGGAGGAAATTAAAATTAATCTCATGGTGCTAAATTGGGATTGGAATAAACACACAGCTTTTGATATGGAAATAAACAAATGTAAATCAGTGTGTGTACACAGATACAGATACACACACACACACACCACACATTCCTTAAACTCTGGCCACTGAAAGGTCTTGGAAATAGTGATATCCCACTAGTAGTGAGTATACTTTGTGCCCAGACTCTAGCCTTTAAAGACCATTTAAAGACCAGAAATGATTGATTCCAGGACTCAAGAAGGGACAGTCCAACATTCTGTTATGCCAGCATGCAAGGATGGGGACGTGTTAAAAGAACAGGTCAAATCAAAGACAATCTGAGCATCAAAATAAATGATAGTTACAAATTATAACCCACTGAGTACAATGCAAACCATGAGTTCACAGTTAGAAATATGTAAATGAAACTTTTTAAATGAATAAATTTTAATATAGTTTTAAAGTACTTCCCCACAAGACACTTACTAATTATAGAATGAGTAATTTCACAGTGGAGAAGCCTGGTAAGCACCACCATAATCAAGTGACTAAAGTTTGTATCACCAGTCAAAGAGCAAAGTGAAATCATGTATTACCTGAAGAATGCACTATCACTTCTGGGACCCTGATGCCAAGAGCACATGACCTGAATCCAATCATGAGAAAACATCAGACAAACCTAAATTGAGGGAAATGCTACAAAATAACAGGCCTCTGACCTTCAAAAGTGCCACAGTCATGAGAACAAAGGAAAGACTGAACACTGAAGAAGACAAAGGACACAGATGACTCAATGAAATGTGAGATTCTGAAGTGGATCCTCTGGCTTGAAGGTTTTTTTTTTTTAATTCAATAAAACATTTACTGGACACATAGTATATATAAATCACCCTGTTGGAAATTGTAAGAAACCTAGCAATGATTAAGATATGGTTTCTCTTCTCAAGGAATTTATAATTTGATAACTTAGTATAACACCTTGAAAGATTAAATAAGGACTACAACACTGTAAATAAAGTATTAGGGGACACAGAAAAGAAAGTAACAGTCAAAATAGCCACTTTTTTGTTTAAAATATTGCAGTTGAGTTTGGCAATGAGCACTAGGTGTTGTATGGAAGTGCTGAATCACTAAATTGCACACCTGAAACTAATATTATTATACTGTATTAACTAACTGGAATTTAAATAAAAACTTCAAAAAAATACTGCAGTTGATTTTGGGAATTTGATTATAAATCCTGTTTTACTCATTTTTATTTGTTCTTAATGGATGGATAATGTGACAAAAATGTGACAAGAACATCCCATTACAAATCAGCACCTAATCGGGTTTAAGGGTAGGTGTTTATTATTGTACTGATGATAATTACCTGATTTGGATGAGTAGATTGTGGTTACATGGGAGAATGTCTTTAGGGAAAGTACATTCTAAAGTATTTGGGGTGATCGAGCATCATTTTGGCAGCTTACTCTCAAATGGTTCAAGGAAAAGTTCTTTGTGCTATACACCCATCTTTTAAGCTTTTGATTGTTTAAAAAAAATATATATATATATTGCTTTTGATTGTTAAAAAAATATATATACATATATATATTTTGTAGCCAAGGCAAGCAATGTCAGTGGAACCAATTTGGTTTGCCAGCGTGTGACCTCTGTACATAAATAATTTAAGAATAACTAAAGCTGCTAAAACTAGGTCTCAGCTTACCATGCTGCTGCAACAAGGGAGGGTTTAAAGGACACGCTCATGCTAGGTCCAATTTATTCCCTCCTGTTTTGCTGCTACTGTGACTAAACCTCAGTAACAGAGTAACTAGTTGTGACAGATCAAAACACACTGCAGTGAATCATTTTGGCAATTTTATACATTCTTATGTAATTTAGACTTAGTATGGCAAGTTGTCATAATTTTGCCTTTAAGGTAATTATGATATATTAAGACTCTTAACATGACATATTGGTAAAAACAGGATTTGTCAACCTTATTGGTAATCAAAGAAATAAAAATGAAGAGATTTTCCCACTTACCAAATTACAAAAATTATAAAATATTTCTGATATCTAACTTCTCAGTCTTCCTAATCATTAGGGAAATGCTCATTAGGATGGCTTATTTTATATTCATCATGGTGATGGATTTCAAAATTTTAAAAAGTTTGAACATTCTGTGCTGGTGAGGAAATCAGCACTACCTAAACTAGCCAAGTGTTTTGAGTTGGTAATTGGGTAGTAACTCTCAAAATTTCAACTTATGTATCCCTTTATCAAGCAATTCATCTCTAGGACTCTCAGAGTAAATTATTATGTATGTTCATAAATGTTTATGCAATAATATGTTCACTGACAGCAATACTGGGGGAACAAAGGAAAACCAGAAACTACCTAAGTATAATATCATGAGTAAGGGGATACTTTCAAATTTACCCACATAGTTATCTATTACTTTATATTACTTGAGTTTTCAATTAAAAAAATTAATAAATTACGTAATTTGTAGAGAAAAAAATGTAATTCCCTCTTATTAAAAATACCTAAACCATTTGCAGTATTTTGTATTTTATATCAGTTTTTATACATTTTATATGTAAACCTAACTGCATACTGTAATTGGAAGGGCTGGTAGGTAGGACATTTCTACCCTCTTTCAGATGTGACACTCTGGACAGTCAACCAAATATCAGGTTGGACAACTTAGTGTTAGAGCTAGTCCCACACCCTTGGTACAAGCCACTGAAAGTGCAGAGCTAGTCCTAAGCTGGCTCCAAATTCTAATGGTAGCTTCCCTCACATTGGTCTTGCATCTTACTAGAGTTTATGATTTTACACTTTATTAAAGGGATACTATTAAGAATGGGTAGTTCTTCAAAGGTTTTTGTCATGCTGGTATAAAAATTAATGACTGAATTATGTCTAGAAATAAACTAAATTTATGAGCTACAACTGATTTCAGTTGTTTCTGGGCAGTAAGGATTTCCTGATGTTTGAGGATGATCTCAGGATTACCCTGTTTCTCATTCTGGGGTAGAAAACTACCAAACCACTAGAAATGAGCTCCTAAAAGATGGGAGAAACGTTTTCATCCCAAAGCTCCTTACTTCTTCAGGAGTTATAATAAAAGAGCACATGTATTTCTTTTGTTTCATTGACTACCAATCCTCTAAAATACAGGTGACAAAATATGATCCAGAACCTACCATCAGGAAACTGGTCGGCATCATCATCAAACATGGCTTCCTTGAGGGCAGACTTATTGAAGGGACTGATGCTATCTGAATAGTTATATGGATTATAGTCTCGAGCACGAGGAGAGGAGTGAGCAGGCATTGAATGGAGCAACGAAGCTTTATTATCAATGGCTGTCTGGCTTGAGTCAGTAGCATCACCTCCTGCTCTTGGGTCAGGCATCCCAGGACCACCACACATCTATTAATGGGGAGAAGGCACAGCAAATTAATTCATTTTCTAAAAAATATTTTACTTATTTATTTATTTGAGAGAAAGGGGGAGTAGGGACTGAGGGAGTGCAAGAGAAGGGGTTCAACTTCATGACCTGACCCTGAGAGATCATGACTTGAGCCAAAATCAAGAGTTAGACACTTAATTGACTGAGGCACCCAGGTGCCTTACAAATAATTTATTTTTAAGTATCTCCGAAATTCTAGAAAGATTCTTCTTTACTGCTTCAAAGTCGATTTAAAAAAGGTAACAATTAACAGCTGAAAAAAAGTAATGGGAATCAACACAATAAGTTAAAACTTATTTAAAATGTCAAAATTTAAAGTAAAGGTGTAAAAAAAAACCAAACCCACAGCTGTGAGGGCAAATAAGAATCATAAAAGAATGCTGTTGCTAATTCCTATAGTTCCCTTGCTAATGGCTTGACCAAAGGATATATAGTGGGATTACCAAAAGCTTCTCTATGCCACTTAAAGATGTAAAAGGATTTTCACTGGCAACATAGAACTAAAAGCTGGCAGGTTCCATTATTAAGGCAGTAAATTACACAATGACAAAGTACAAGAGGATCAATTTTTTTTTTAAAGGCCTCCTATTAAAAAAAAAAGGCCTCAAGGACTATACCCTTTGAATAGATGTCTGCTGAAGTTTGATCACATTAACATATTTATCAAAACATCAATACTAACACTGATACTAATATTAGTATGAAAATCATTACAACCATCAATATCACCATTGTCACTATCTACTCACAGCAACTACATGCTAAGCCATTACTCAGGTGCTTTACAAATATTCTTCACGTATTTACTGTGCTCCTACTGCGTGCCAGGCATTGTTCTTGGCAGTGGGGATATACTGGTGAACAAAAGGGAGAACAAGGTCCACTTTCATGGAGTTTACACTCTAGTGGGGGTGCAGACATTTCTAACCATAACAAATGAGTAAAGTATCCAGTATGGTAGAAGGTGACTAGTGTATGGGAGGCAGTGCAGGATTAAAGGGACCATGAGCACTGTGGTGGGAGGAAGGAGGGTGCAGATTCGACAGGGTCAGAGTAAGCCCTCTGAACAAAGACTTGAAGGAAGCGAGGAAATCAGCCATGGAGCTACCTGGAAGAAGGATGTCTTAAGACAGAGGGAAGAGGCAAGACAAAGGCCCTGAGGCAAGAGCATGCCCAGGAAGTTCAAGGAATAGCAAGAAGGCCAGTGTGGCTGGAGCAGAGGAAAGTAGTAGATGAGGTCAGAGGAGTAAAAGGGGAAAAAGCCTATTGTGTGGACTTTGGATTTTACTCTGGGACCTCCTATGGAGTTATATAAATCGAGGAGTGAGAATGGATGACAGGAAGCCAATGGGCAGAGTCAAGAAGGCCAGTTAAGTGCCTATTTTAATAACCCAGGTGAGAGAATTGATGATGATCATGTTTCAAGCCAGAATGGCAGTGATGGGAAGTGGATGGATTTTGGAAATATTCTGAAAACCAAAGTGACAGATTTTTGACAGACAGAGCATGGAGGATGACAGAAAGAGAGGAGACAAGGACAACTCCTTGGTCCAAGGTTTTTGGCTGAGCAACTAGTGCTGCTGTCAACTGAAACAGAAAAGAGGAGCTCTAGGGGAAAAGACAGGAACTTAAAACAAGGAGCTGGATGTAACAAATTAGTTATATAATTTACTATACTTATAGTAACTTTTAAGGTAGGCAGTAATAATCCTTATTTTCCTAATGAAGGCACTGAGGCTTAGAAGAGTCATGTATGATTAGTTAATAACTGCCAGGAACTGGAATTTAAACTCATTCTGCCAGATGCCATTGCTCGAGCTCCCCACATTGTATCCTGCTATCTCTGAGGTAAAAAAGTCTCAAGCAGTGATTTTTATTACTAAACTGTTATTGCTACTTCATATAGCTTTTGGGGTGGGGAACCTCAAATCTGAGTGGTAAGCTGGCTTTTGGCATCCAGTTTGGTAGGGCCATCTGCCAGACAGGCATGGGGAGAAAAACAACAGCAGGAGAGCAGTTAGGAGGGCAGAGGAGGGAGCCCTTTAGGGACATGCTGAAGCACCGCAATGTTCTACAATTCTGTAAACACTGAGGAACCAGATTCCATAGGAAATGGTGGGATGGCTTGTTTTGAGAAAAGTATTCGGCAGCAGTGTAAAAAACAGCTACTCTTTTTTTCCCTCCCCCATGCAAAACAACTACTCTTTGTATGATGGCAGAAGCAACAAACTAAACAATATTTACCAATGTCAGAAAAATGGGTCGTAACATTCTCTCTCAACTGGAGCTCTACAAATTGATGATGCAAATCTCTATCACTACACTTAGTGGAAAATAAAATCCTAAATGCATTTACTCTTATAAGACTAATGTGATCTGCCCCATGTTCCATCCCCCAACTCTTTCACAACAATCCAACAACACCCCCTTTCGTCCCAGTTCCCAACTATGCAAAATTTGTTCCCATCTAAATGTCTTTGCACTTGCCACTTCTTTTATGGAATTCTTCTCTCCTAGATCTTGTATGGCTTTGTTTATTCTCAATGCAAATGCCACTGACTGAGAGAGGCCTTCCCCGACCAATGAATCTAAAATAGATTCACTTTGTGTTCTAACACTCAATAGTACTCATCTCTCTCTGAAAATTTATAAGGAACTTGAGGGCAGCAACTTTGCCTTGTAAAATCCAAGACCTAGAACAGTGCCTGGCATGTGTAGATACTCAGTGAACACTTGGAGAGTGACTGATCCCTTAAAAAATTACATCTGAAAAATGACAGAAAGCAAAGTTAAAAAAAAAAAATTCAACAAAAATCTCTTAATGAGGGGCACCTGGGTGGCTCAGTCAGTTGAGTGTCCGATTCTTGATTTCAGCTCGGGTCATGATCTCAGGGTCATGGGACTGAGCCCCGAGTCAGTCTCCTCTCTCTCTCTCTCTCTCTTTAAAATAAATAAATAAATAAATAAATAAATAGATAGATAGTTAAAAAATCTCTTAATGGAAAGGTCTGCAATGTAAGAATATTCATACTCACGGAATCACTATCATCTTTTTTAGACTCCCTTTTCAATGGCTCATTCATATCTTCTTGACTACGGAAGCTGAAATTCTGAATTGCTTCAGTGACACCTCTAAGAGAGCTATAAATATCTTCAGAGTTCATATTTTCTGTGTCATAATCAAATGCACTATGAAAAAGACAACTAATTATTTTTGTGTAGTTTTAAAACATAAACACATTTGCGATTATGTAGGATCCCCAAAGCATAATCAGCAAAACAAAACAAAACTTGACAACTGTAAATGGTTAAGGTATATGTCCCCTTGTCCACCCACCAAGGGTAGCTTACAATGATTCTAAATGCATAGAACCTTACTTAACATCTCATTTATCTGTTACCTTCAAAAATGTTCTGATTAACTAGGGCCAGCAAATTATGACCCCGGAAATCTAAAAATGTTTATTTTTTTAAATAGTTGAGGGAAAAGTCAAAATAACATTTCCTAACACCTTTCCAATGAAAATCATATAAATTCTTACTTCAGTGTCCATAAATAAAATGGTATTAGGACCAGCAGCACTTATCTATTCAGGTACCCGCTACAGCTATTTTCACACTGTAACCACAGAACTGAATAGAGGTAACAAATACAGTGTGGCCCGCAAGGCTGGAAATATTTACCATATGGCCCTTTACAGAAAGTGTGCTAACTCCTGTGATTAACTTACAATTAGGGAACAGCTAAAAGAGAAGATAAATGTATTTCACACAAACTTATAGGAAGGCAGAGAAGTTTTAACACCAAACATACATGTTACTGACATTACTTCTATAATCAAATTCTAAAACTCAACTGAATCTGGAATTTAGCCATCAAATTGTCATATGTGTGTCACAAGGAATAAACAAGGCAGGTTAAGTATGCAATGTATTCTTCTTCCTCAGATGTTGATGAAGTATCCTATAACTATAATAAATATGATGAAGCATGCTATGACATATGGCTAATAAAATCATGTTAATAACTATGTAAGTAAATATGGAATAGAATGCAAATGATTTTTTAAAAGTCCAGGAAAATACCAGTTTATTAATGAGTCAAGAACTTCATGTGAAATACAGCCAATGCTTGAACTGCATTAAGTGTGTGAAAATTTTATATCGCTTTTATTTTATATTAAGGACAAATCTCACAGTCACATTCTTTCCTGAAGACACAGACATAATGCCATTTTATATTTAGCCTTTCCTTATTTTTTCTTCTTTATTTTTATGTTTTTGTCTGTAAGTATATCTCAGAAACATAACTACTCCATTTAACGCTTCAAGCACTAATTTACAAAAGCTGTTTAAGTTTTCTTCTCACTTACAGAAAAATTAGTTATCCGATGCATTATTTTCATTTAAAGGGTTAGTTTTGGAATAAACTTAAAATTTTTTGAATCTGCTAATTTTCTGTATGTCAAAACCTTTCAAGTCGAGTGGAAATCAAGTGGAATTACATTATTGTCTGTTGTCTAAGAATGGGAATCAGCAAACACAAGCCATGATGGAAAATAACCCTTTTATTACCTTGGAGATAAAGTATTCTGTGATGTATTGGTAGGAGAAGTAAGAGGACTGGACCAATTGGCTGGTGAACGTGGTGTTGGTCTTGTCAAAGGACTCCCCATGGAACCCTGATTAGGGGAGTCAAATAAATATTAACATATGACAGTTAAGTTCAACTAAAAGGCTCTTAGGGAAGTCATGCAATCAAGAAGATGAACAATGAGCGAGACATATTTGTAGGTGAGTATTCTAAATATTCATGTATTTATCTCTGCTTTCTGTAGGAAAATACATTTTCCCCATTCAGAAACCTACCTCTAGTCTTTTTTTTTCTTCACCGGCTTCCTGCTCTCAAATATTATCAACATTTTCCTTCTCATAGATTCAACAGGACCCCAAACTATTTTATTTTAATTAATTTTTAAATTAAAAAAAAGCTTTTTTAAAGTAGGCTTCCTGCCCTATGTGGGGCTTGAACTCATGATCCTGAGATTGAGAGTCGCATGGTCTACAGACTGAGCCAGCCAGGTACTCCCCGCAAACTGATCATTTTAAATTAGCTTCCCATTGTAAGCCAATATCCTTCCTTCAACCATTATCAATATTCAAATTTTATTCCTCCTTGAGTATGCTTTATAAATGATTTTCTCAAGCATACCAAAGTAAAGTTCATTATTATTATTTTGCCTACCTTTTAAGATATAACTAAACAATCCCTCTCCTTTTAAAAGATAACCAAATTTAGTCCCAAGAAATTGTTCTCAGATTGTTTTCAACCCTCAGACTTTACCTGAAGCCCGCCATAAGTGCATCTAATTTTTCCTTTACCCATGATCAAATACCTGTTTTTTAATACTTACATTTAATTTTTTAGGCATATTATGTAAATGATTCTTGCCATACAGGTACATATAACACTGTAATGTTTCATTTATCCAGACCTTACCTCTCCAAAACAAAATTCTGTATTCAAGCAACTAGGGACCCATAAACCTGTGAACAGGTTTGTGAACACAACTTTTAAAGCCCTACCTTCTTCAGATCTTATTTGTTAACCAAGTCATCCCTTCTAGTCCTCAAATAAGGACTGGTTCGCTTTCCCTATTCATACCCTGGCCACCATTCACCACCAACCTAATGTATATCAAATTATAACATACATATGACAAGCCCAAGGACTATATTCTTTCCAGAACAGTATTTAATACTGCATAGGAGATGTTGCCTAATACAGATGCAAAAATTATATACTAGGATCAGAAGTTTACTTCACGTAAAAAAGGAAGCAATTGCTATGAAACCATCACACCACGTAATAGTCAAGAAAATAAATGAAAGATACCTGGGTTCCATTGCCAGTGTTTCGTAGGTGATTATGAAGAAGCTTTGTAGCACCATCCTGAAAAGTTTTTGGTAAAGCTCCTAATAACATTGTAAACTCTGGGGTATTGAGTTCAAATAAAGAAATCAGCACTGACTGTGCTGCCTAGAAAACAAAGACATAAAACAAGTAAAGAAGTATATTTTGGTTACTCAAAGGAGACAATTTTCTTCACTCAACATTTCTGTTCAATAGCACAAGGCCATCTTTTCCACAGGAAAAAGAGGTTCTTACACATTTTCAAAATTCTTTGTTGGGAGAGTAAGAAAATAATTGGCCAAGGGAATATTAAAAATGTTACAAATACAATTTAGCACTCAATGGCAAATGTTAAACAGTTTCTGGGAGTTATTCTACCAATATATACTACTTCTTCATTTTTCCTCATAAGTGATTACAAGAAGAAAAATGGACGGAAATACACCAATACAGGTGTCCTACACTTTTCCAAAAGTTCACATTATACCACTTTGCTTTTATGAAAGACCTACAACAGTACCTGCCTTCCCTAACCAAAAGAAAAACAAAAGATCTTCACCTTTACATTAAGGCAAAAAGCAAAAATAGTATTCAGCATTTGTTTTGCAGTGAACCGTTATAAAGGCAGCACACACTCTGAATAGTGAGAATGGTACCACCAAGCTCCTTCCCCAGGAACTAAACTCAACATCAAGTCACCATAGCACATAGCATTGCTGAACTGTGCATGTAAGCATCTGTGCTTTAATTTATTTTGTGGGTCTGTTAGCAAGATGTATCCTAAAGTATCAGAAAGGCAAAAAAAGATGCTATTTTTGGGTCTGGGAAGACTTACAAGTTTTTCCATATAAATTAATGGAATTGTTTCCTTGCTTTATACCATTCTGGCATATGAAAGGTTTCACAGGAACATTCTATTTTCAGATAGTGGGGAAAACCTATATATTCCCCTAAGCTATAAAAAGTCCACTCAGAGCAACTTAATGCTTTATTATTCATTTTTACATAAATGGAAAATAATGTTTTGGTGGAAATGTGAACAAAACAATGAAGTCAGTCCTCTCAAACCCTGCAGCTCCTTTACAGACAAAAACATTGTGATTTGGGCGCCTGGGTGGCTCAGTGGGTTAAGCCGCTGCCTTCGGCTCAGGTCATGATCTCAGGGTCCTGGGATCGAGTCCCACATCGGGCTCTCTGCTCAGCGGGAAGCCTGCTTCCCTCTCTCTCTCTCTCTCTGCCTGCCTCTCCGTCTACTTGTGATCTCTCTCTGTCAAATAAATAAATAAAATCTTTAAAAAAAAAATTGTGATTTGCTTCCTCAGATCAGTTATGAAAACTGAGAAATTTACTTCCTCCTTTTAATGTAATCAACAGAGCTACTGAAAGCCAAACTTTGAAATTCAGATTACCATAGAAACTTCACTGAGAAGAGGAAAAAACCCAAATAGTTCACAATCATGACTCAGATGAAAATACGTCCATCTTGTCCGGGACCTTTTCAGACCCCATTCTATGAAAACCTAAATGTTCTATGTTTATGATATCTGAATATAAAACACGAGGGGAATGGTTAAATTATGTTACATTGGAACAATGGCACACTATACAACACGGCCTTGAATGATAGAACTCTATACATGAAGAAATCGGGAGAGGGTTATCATATATTGCTGAAGGAAAAATATAATAAACAATAAAAAATAATAAAAATATAACAAAACAACAGCTATAATATAAGCCCAATATACATTGTGTGCGTATGTCCTCGAACACGTTAATTGTACTTAAATAAAACTATTTCTATTTTAGGGGTGCCTGGGTGGCTCAGTCAGTTGTGTCTCACTTGTGGTTTGGGTCCAGGTCATGACCTCAGTATTATGAGACAGAGCCCTTTGTCAGGCTTCACACTCAATGGGGAGTTTGCCTGAAATTCTCTGCCCCTCTCTCTCTCTGTTTCTCCCTCTGCCCCAACTCCCCCTTGCACACGTATCCTCTCTCTGAAATAAAATCTTAAAAAAAACAAAACCTACTCGTATTTTGAAACAACTTTATTGATCTTTTTTGGAACACTGAAACTACCTCAAGTTACTCTGAGCAAAGGAATTAATGATTGTTAAGGTACACTTTATTCCATCTAGGCTTTATTTTTGTATGGAGACTCAGTTTTCTTTCCCTCCCGAGGTAGAGAGCCTAACTGTTCCAAAACCATTTATGAGTATATTCCAAAACCAAGAATGAGTATATTCTTTCCTCATGAGGTGACACCCTTCTCATGAATTAACTTCCCATATAAACCAAACTGTTTCTGATCCTCTGACCCTCCTATGTGTTCTACTGATTTGTCTATTTCTGCATTAAATAATATGGGTTTAAGCTGTATGATTTAAAATGCAGTATTTTTAGTATATTTTGATAAAGTCCTTCATTTTTGTTATGCTTTACTGTCACATTTGCTTTACTACATCCATTTTTACTTATTCATTTATTTACTTATTTCACAACATAAATCAGCTCTTCATTAGAATACTGTATTCCATTTCGTTTTTCTTAAGTTTTTAATTCCAGTTAAGATACAGTGTCAGTGTTATTAGTTTCAGGTATATAATACAGTAATTCGACAATTCCATATATCACCTGGTGTTCATCAAAAGTGCACCTTAATCCCCATCAACTATTTAACCCATCCCCCCACCCATCTCCCTTCTGATAACCTTCAATTTATTTTTTCTCTTTTAAAGGTTTTATTTATTTAATTTTTTAAAAAAAGATTTTATTTATTTATTTGACAGAGAGAAATCACAAGTAAGCAGAGAGGCAGGCAGAGAGAGAGGAGGAAGCAGGCTCCCCGCTGAGCAGAAAGCCTGATGTGGGGCTCGAACCCAGGACCTGGGATCATGACCTGAGCCGAAGGCAGCGGCTTAACCCACTGAGCCACCCAAGGCGCCCTTATTTTTTAAAAAAGATTTAATTATTTGTCAGAGAGAGAAAGAGAAAGAGAGTGAGCGCACAAGTAGGCAGAGTGGCAGGCAGAGGCAGAGAGAGAAGCAGGCTCCCTGACGAGCAAGGAGCCTGATGCAGGACTCGATGCTAGGACTCTGGGTTCATGACCTGAGCCGAAGGCAGCAGGTTAACTGACTGACCTGTGACTGAGCCACACAGGTGTCCCTAAAGGTTTTATTTTTTTAAGTAATCTCTACACTCAATGTGGGGCTTGAATTTACAATCCCAAGATCAAGAGTTACATGCTCTAATGACTGAACCAGCCAGATGCCCCTCTTTTCTCTCGTTTTTCCCCCTTTGTTTTGTTCCTTAAATCCCACATATGAGTGAAATCACACAGTATTTCTTTCTCTGACTTATTTTGCTTAGCATTATACTCTCTAGCTCCATCCATGTTGTTGTAAATGGCAAGATTCCATTCTTTTTTTTTATGGCTGGATAATATTCCTTATATATACAAACATCTTTATCCATTCATCAACTGATGGACACTTGGGCGGCTTCCATAATTTGGCTATTGTAAATAATGCTGCTATAAACATAGGGGTGCATGTATCCTTCTGAATTAGTGTTCTTGTGTTTTTTGGATATATATCCAATATTCCAATTCCTGGATCACAAGGTAGTACTGCTTTTAATTTTTTGAGGAACTTCCATACAGTGGCCGCACCAATTTACATTCCCACCAACAGGGCAAGAGGGTTCCTTTTTCTCCACAGCCCCATCAATACTTGCTTCCTGTTTTGTTGATTTTAGCCACTTTGACAAGTTGAGGTGATATTTCGTAGTTCTGATTTGCATTTTCCTGATGATGAGTGAAGCTGAGCATTTTTCATGTGTCTGTTGGCCATGTGTATGTCTTCTTTGGAGAAATGTCTGTTCATGCCTCTTGCCCATTTTTAAACTGGACTGTTTTTTTGGGTACTGAGTTGTATAAGTTCCTTATATTTTTTGGAAGTTTGTAGCAACTCTGTTGAGCAAGAACAGCATTTACCCACTTCATGTCTCTGTGTCATATTTCAAAGTTTTTCATCATTATATTTGTATGGTGATCTGTGATCAATGATCTCTGATGTTACTATTGTAATTGTTTTGGGGTACCACGAATCATGTTCATATGAGATGGCAAACATAATCATTAAATGTTGTTTGTGTTCTGACTGTCCCATTGACCAGCCATTCCCATCTCTTTCCCTTTCCTTGGGACTCCCTGTTCCCTAAGACACAACCATATTGATTGAAATGAGGCCAATTAATGGTTCTACAATGGTCTTTAAGTGTTCAAGTGAGAGAAAGAGCTGTGTGTCTCTCACATTAAATCAAAAGCTAGAAATAATTAAGCTTAATGAGGAAGGCAAGTCAAAAGCTGAAACAGGCCAAAAGCTAGGCCTTTTGTGACAAACAGCCAACTTGTGACTGCGAAGGAAAGGATCTTGAAGGAAATTAAAAGTGCTATTCCAGTGAACACAGAGATGACAAGAAAACAACGCAGCTTTATTGATGATATAGAGACAGAGTTTTAGTGGTCTGGATAAAAGATCACAGTGGCTACAACACTCCCCGAAGCTAGAGCATTGTCCAGAGCAAGGCCCTAACTCTCCTGAGTTCTGTGAAGGCTGAGATTGGTGAGGAAGCTGTGAATGTTTGAAACCAGAAGTTGGTTCATGAGGTTTAAGGAAAGAAGCTCCCTCCATAACATAAAAGTGCACGGTGGAACAGCAAAGTGCTGATACAGAAGTTCCAATAAATCATTCAGAAGATCTAGCTAGGATGATGTATGAAGGTAACTACACTAAACAAGATTTTCAATGCAGACGGAACAACTCTGTATCAGGAATAAGATGCCATCTAGGACTTTGACAGCTAGAGAGGAGAGGTCAATGCCTGGCTTCAAATGACAAGGTGACTCTCTTGTTATGGGATAATGAAGCCTGTTGACTTCAAAGTGAAGCCACTGTTTCACTTACCATTGTGAAAATCCTAAGGCCCTTCAGAATTATGCTAAATCTACTCTCCTGTTGCTCCATAAATGGAACAACAAAGCCTGGGGGAGAGCACATGTATTTTCAACATGGTTTCCTGAATACTTTAAACCACTGCTGAAACCTACTGCTAAGGAAAAAAAAGATTCCTTTCAAAATACTACTGTTCATTGACAATGTGCCTGGTCACCCAAGAGCTGCAATGGAGATGTACAATGAGAGTTACTGTTGTCTTCACCCCTAACACAGTATCCATTTTGCAGCCCATGAATCATGGAGTAATTTTGACTTTGAAGACTTACAACTTAAATACATTTCGTAAGGCTATAGCTGCCATAGATAGTAATTCCTGTGATGGATCTGGGCAAAGTAAATTGAAGATCTTCTGAAAAATGATTTGCCATTCTAGATGTCATTAACAACATTTGTGATTCCTGGGAAGAGATCAAAGTATCAACATTAACAGGAATTTGGAAAAAGCTGATTCCAACCTTCATGGATGACTTTGAAGGGTTCAAGACTTCAGTGGAGGGCATAACTGCAGATATGGTAGAATTAGCAAGAGAACTAGAAGTGAAGCCTAAAGATGTGACTGAACTGCTGCTATTTCATGACAAAACTGGAAGAGGTAAGAAGTTGCTTCTTACGGAAGAACAAAACAAGTGTTATTTGAGATGGAATCTATTCCTGATGAATGAGTTGTTGAAATAACAAAGAATTTAGAATATTACATAGGTTAGTTGGTAAAGCAGCTGCAGGTCTGAGAGGACTGACTCTAATTTTGAAAGAAATTCTGTGGGTAAAATGCTATTAAACAGCATTTCATACTACAGAGAAACCGTAGAAGAGTTGATAGATGCAGAAAACTTCATTTTTCCCTTATTTTTTAAAAAATGAATTCTGAATGACTTTTATTTTGATTTGGAATTAGTTATTTAAAAACAATTTTAGGGGCACCTAGGCAGCTCAGTGGGTTAAAGCCTCTGCCTTCAGCTCAGGTCATGATCCCAGGATCCTGGGATCGAGCCCCGTGTTGGGCTCTCTGCTTAGCAGGGCGCCTGCTTCCTCCTCTCTCTCTCTGTCTGCCTCTCTGCCTATTCATGATCTCTGTCAAATAAATAATAAACAAAATCTTAAAAAAAGTTTTTAAAAACTTGAGTACAGTTGACACACAATGTCCCATAGGGTTCAAGTGTACATGATGATTTAACCTCTATGTTAGGCTATGCCTACCATGAGTGTAACTACAACGTGTCACCATACATCATTACAATATCACTGATTATATTTCCTATACTGTGCTTCTTATAACCATGACTTATTCATTCCATAACTGAAAGCCTATATTTTCCATTCCCTTTTATCCATTTTCCCCATCCCCCACCCTGTTCCCTCTGGCAATCATCAGTTTGTTTTCCATATTTATAGTCTGATCTCGCTTTTTATTTTTTTATTTTTTTGGTTTCCACTTAAGTGAAATCACATGGTATTTGTCTTTTTCAATCTGACTTATCTCACTTAGCATAATATCCTTCAAGCCCACCCATGCTGTTGCAAACGACAGATCTCATCCTTTTTTATGGCTGCTAAGAGTCCACTGTATATGAATACCTAATCTTCTTTATCCATTCATCTATCAATGGACAGTTGAATTGCTTCCACATCTTGGCTACTGTGAATAATGCTGCAAATAATGCTACAATAAACATAGGGGTGCAAATTATCTTTTCAAATTAGTGTTTTCATCTTCTTTGGGTAATACCTAGTACTGTCTATGGTATTTCTATTTCTGTTTGAGAAAGCTCCATACTGTTTTCCACCACTGCTGCCTTCTTTCAAATAACTGCCACAGCCACCCCAACATTTGGCAACCACCACCCTGATTAGTAAACATTGAGACAAGACCCCCTACCTGCCAAAAGATTAGGACTCTGAATTCTTAGATGATGGTTAGCATTTTTTGGCAGTGTTTTTAAATTAAGGTATGTACATCTTTTTGGATAATTGCACACTTAACAGACCACAGCATAGTGCAAAGGTAACTTTTATATACACTGGGAAATAAAATATTCATATCACTTGGCTTTACTGCTGTGGTATGGAACACAATCTGCAATACTTCTGAGGTATGCCCATACTAGGTTTTGAAATCAGGAAGTGTGAAGTCCTCCTACTTTGTACTTTTTCAAGATTGCTTTGGCTATAATGGAACCCTTGCAATTCCATAGAATTTTGGAATCAGCTTGTAAGTTTCAACAAATTTCTTGTAAGTTTCTACAAATTTCTGGGATTTCACAAATTTCTACAAATTTCACCTGTGGATCACTTTGGGCAGTATTGCCATCTTATTAAGCCTTCCCATCCATGAACATGGAATGTTTTTCAGTTTATTTAAATCATTAATTTCTTTCAAAACTATTTGGTAGTGTCTATATAAATTTTGCATTTCTTTTGTCAAGTATATTCTTATGGATTTCAATCTTTTTGATGCTATTATAAATGTAAATGAAATTCTTTCCCTAATTTCATTTTCGGATTGCTCACTGAAAAGTTTTAAAAATATAACTGATTTCTGCATACTGTTTTATATCCTGCAAACTTGATGAACTTACTAGTTCTAATAGTTTTTTAGTGATTCCTTAGCATTTTCTCTATACAAGATCGTATCATTTGCAAATGGAAATAGTTTTATTACTAACTTTACAATCTAGATGCGTTTTCTTTCTTATTTTTCCCTAACTGTCCTGGCTAGAATCCCCAGTTGAATAGATATAGAAATTGTTGACGTGTACATTTTTAGCCATACCAGTACAGAACACTTAGACCAGAGTACAGTGTAATGCAGAGTATATACTGAATTACATAGTGTATGCTGAACAGAAATAGTGAAAGCAGACATAGTTGTCTTGCTAATTTTGAGGAAGCATCCAGTCTTTCACCATTAAGTATGAGTTTAACTGTGGATATCTACAGATGTCTAGATATCTACTGGCCTGAGAAAGTTCCTTCCATTGTTAGTTTTCATGTATTTATTTTTTGTTAAATCACAAAAGGATGTTATGATTTTGCCAGATGCCTTTTAAGATTTTATCTTTAAGTAATCTCCACACCCAATATGGGGCTCGAACTTACAATCCTGAGATGGAGAGTCCTATGCTCCACTGACTGAGCCAGGTAGGAGCACCATTAGGTGCCTTTTCTATTGATACAATCATGTGTTTGTCTTTTGGTTGATAATGCTGTATTACTTTAATAGACTTTCAGATGTTAATTTAACCCTGCCTTCCTGGGATAAATCTCATTTACTTGGTCATGGTGTATAATTCTCTTTTTATGCTGATTTAGTTTGCTAATATTTTGTCGAGAATTAAATTGCATCCATATTCGTGAGAGATACCACTCTGTAGTTTGTGTGTGTGTGTGAGCGCGTGTGGTGTCTTTACCTGGTTTTGGAATCAAGGTACTACTGCCCTCACACAATGAGTTAGAAAGTGTTCCTTCTGTTTTTTTGGAAGAGTTTCTAAAGAACTGGTAGTAATTTGTTTGGTGGAATTTGCCATGGAAGCCATCTGAGCCTGGCTTCTCTTCATGGGTACTTTTTTGATTACTAAGTGAATCTCTTTACTTGTTCTCCTAAAATGTCTATTTCTTTCTGAGTCAGTTTCGGTAGTCTACATCTTTCTAGGGATTTGTTCATTTCATCTAAACCACTGACATATAAGTATTCATAGTATTCCTTTAGAGTTCTTTTGATTTCTGTAAGGTTGGTCATATTCCTTCTTTCATTTCTAATTCTGGTAATTTTAGTCTCTTTTCTTCTTGGTCAATCTAATTAAAAGTTTGCCAGTTTTGTTGATCTTTCAAAAAACCAGCTTTCAGTTTCACTGATTGTTTTTGTTTTATTGATTTGTGCTTTAATCTTTTTTTTCTAAGTAGGCTCCTAAGATCATGAGTCTCATGCTCTACCAACTGAGCCAGGCACCCCAATTTGTGCTTCAGTCTTGTCTTTCTGTTTACTTTAGGGTTAGTTTGATCTTCTTTTTCCAGTGTCATAAGATAGTGGTTAAGGTTACGAATTTGAGATCTTTCTCCTTTATTATTATAGCATCAACTCTTATAAATTTCACTCTAAGCACTGCTTTAGCTGCATCCTATAAATTCTGGTATGTCATGTCTTCATTTTCATTCACCTCATTGTATTCTCTAATTTCCCTTTTGATTTCTTCTTCAATCCACTGGCGATTTAGGAATAAGTTGTTTAGTTTCCATGTATTTGTAAGCCTCCCACCCCCCACAAATTTCCCTGTTATTAACTTCTAATTTCATTCCATTTTGGGCAGAGAACATACTTTGTATTATTTTTATTCTTTTAAGAAAATAACTATTGAGGTTTATTTCATCGCCTAGGTTTATTTCATCACCTAGCATATGGTCTTATCCTGGAGACTGTTCCATATACACTTGAGAAGAATATATATATTCTGCTTCTGTTGGGTAAAGTGTTCACCATTAGAAATAAAGGTCACAAAATATATATTCTGTGTCTTCTTTACAGCATATATCAAAGAAAATGATTCACAAAGGAAGAGAGTAAACAGAGCTACATATAGGGTGAAAGTAAAGGGTGAAGAGAAGTCTTAGGAAGACGACGAAGAGAACAGAAGGTCTAGAAAGGAGCTCCCCATGAAATAAATAAGTAACAGGTTTTTGAGCACAAGGAAAATGTTACCCATAAGCATGTTACAGAGATATTGAAAATATGAACTGTTAAACAACATTAAAAAAAAAACAGGGAAATGGAAAACAAGGTAAATTATTTTCACCATGACAAAGCTTAAGAAAGGAGAAACCATTTGTTGTAGGAGTGAACACTTCCACGGTCAAAAGGTAAATCTTTTGTATTGATTAACAATGGTTGATTCCTAAGTATTCTGAAGATAATGGGGAAAGATTTAGGAAAGGATGTGGGAATGGTATGGGTAAAGCTAACTTTTTTTGTTGTTGTTAAAGATTTTATTTATTTGTCAGAGAGAGAGAGAGAGAGAGAGAGAAAGAGAGAGAACGAGCGCACAAGCAGGGGGGGTGGCAGGCAGAGGGAGAAGCAGGCTCCCCACTGACTAAGGAGCCCCACATGGGACTCGATCCCAGGGTCCTGGGAGGCAGATGATCAACCATCTCAGCCACCCAGGTGTCCCCAAAGCTAAGTTCGTATGTACAAAGATAGATAGAAAGCTACATAATGGCTAAATTTATCAATAGATCAACAGATAATACCTAAAATGAGATCAGGTAATATTGTAAACTCTTATTTGAAATACAATGGACCTACAAGGGGAAAGATTTGGACTATAGTTGACCCTTGAACAAGCACCAACCTCCCGCACAGTCGAATCTCTGCATTTTGTTTTTATAATTTGACTCCCCCGAAACTGAATTACTAATAGTCTACTGTTGACAGAAGCCTTAGTGGTAATATAGACAGCAGATCAACATATCTTTTGTGTGCTCTATGTATTATATATTGTATTCTTACAATAAACTAAAGATGCTATTAAGAAAATCCTAAGGTGGGGCGCCTGGGTGGCTCAGTGGGTTAAAGCCTCTGCCTTCAGCTCAGGTCATGATCCCGGAGTCCTGGGATCGAGCCCCACATCGAGCTATCTGCTCAGCAGGGAGCCTGCTTCCCTTCCTCTCTCTCTGCCTGCCTCTCTGCCTACTTGTGATCTCTCTCTCTGTCAAATAAATAAATAAATAAATAAATCTTAAAAAAAAAAAGAAAAAAAGAAAATCCTAAGGAAAATATATTTATAGTATACTATAAAAAATATCTGCATGTAAGTAGACCACTACAGTTTAAATCTGTGTTGTTCAATGGTCAACGTATTTTTTTATTTCATTTTTTTTGTTGATTATGTTCAGTATACTCTTTAATCATCTTCCCTTTTCCCCCCATCCCCTCATCCACTTCTGGTAACCTCTGGTAACCACCTCTGGTAACCTCTGGTTACCACCAGTTTGTTTTCTATAATTAAAAGTCTGTTTCTTGGTTTGTCTCTTTTTTCTCCTTTGTTTCTTAAATTCCACATGAGTGAGATCATATAGCATTTGTCTTTTCCTGACTATTGTGCTTAGTATTATACTGTCTAGCTCTATCCATGTTGTTCATATGGCAAGACTTCATTCTTATTTATGGCTGAATAACATTCCATTATATATTTATATATATGTGTATATATGTGTGTGTGTATATAGCACCTCTTTTTTATCCATTCCTCTATCAGTGGACACTTGGTCTGCTTCCATAGTCTGACTATTGTAAATAATGCTGCTATAAACATAGGGGTGCATGTATCCTTTTGAGTTAGTGTTTTTGTATTTTTTGGGTACATACCCAAGACTGCAATTCCTGGATCATAGGGTACTTCTATTTTTAAATTTTTGAGAAATCTCCATACTGTTTTTCACAGTGGCTGCACCAATTTGGATTCCCACCAACTATGCAAGAGAGTTCCCTTTTCTCCACATCCATCCCAACACTTGTGATCTGTGTTTTTGACTTTAGACGTTCTGATAGCTGTGAGGTGATAACTCATTGTGGTTTTAATTTGCATTTCCCTGATGATGAGTGATGTGAAGCATCTTTTCATATGTCTGTTGGCCATCTGTATATCTTCTTTGGAGAAAGAAGATGTCTTCTGCCCATTTTAGTTGGATTATTTGTTTTTTTTGGATGTTGAGACATATAAATTCTCTAAATATTTTGGTTACTAACAAGGGTTGACTATATTTTGAATGGTTACAAGATTAGAGCTTGGGAGGATTGTGGCAAGGACAGTTAATATTTATTTATTTATTTATTTTTGGTGGGGGGGGGAGGAAAGGAGAGGGAGAGAGAGAGAGAGAATCTTAAGCAGGCTCCACACCCAGCACAGAGCCCAAAGCAGGGCTCAATCTCACAATCCTAAAATCATGACCTGAGCTGAAATCAAGAGTTGGATGCTTAACCAACTGAGCCACCCAGGCACCCCGGGACAGTTATTTTTAGGTTTATTTAAAAAAAAAGGAAGAAAGAAAAGAAAAAGAGGTATTTATTTTAGAGATAGAGGGAGAAAGCACGCATGCGAGTGGAAAGGAGCGGCAGAGGGACAGAATCTTCAAGCAGACTCCCTGCTGAGCAGGGAGCTGACTCAGGGCTTGATCTCATGACCGATGATATCACAACAAACACTGAAACCAAGAGTCAGATGCTTAACCATACAGGTACCCCAAGACAGTCTTTTTTATATTATACTCATATTAATTGGATAAAATTTAAAATAATTTAAAAGAGAACATTAAAAAGAAAAGTCTTCACGTCACCAAGAAAATAACTTAATACTAACTGGTAATGTCCTAAAATATTAATTTCCTTCATTGGCAATCCAAAACAACTGACTTGCTTTTCTAATTTACCTTCTAAACCTTAAATTAAAACATACCTTCCGAACATCAGAACTTTTGGGTTCTGTTGTCCAAGTGATAACCCGAGATACTGCGAGGCGAGTTTCACTGGAATTTATAAAATCTCCTGGATCCATTTGTTTGGCCAGAGTTTCTATGTATTTAAGGATAGCAACCTTCACCTACAGAGGTAAGCAAAATGAGAGGTCAGATGATCACTGAGGGATACAGATAATACTTCAGCAACAATTAGGTGATTATTTTTTTGACCAATACTTGAAACACCATCAACAACAAAAAAGAAATTATATAACCACTTACGTATCTGAGATACAAATACATGG
Organism: Lutra lutra; assembly: GCF_902655055.1. Classification (NCBI taxonomy): domain Eukaryota; kingdom Metazoa; phylum Chordata; class Mammalia; order Carnivora; family Mustelidae; genus Lutra; species Lutra lutra. The sequence continues at coordinate 160,186,371 of NC_062278.1, forward strand.
TAATGTGGATTTTTGTTTTCACAGATAGCAGAACTTTTAAGTCCCAGGTGTTTCATTCCTTGTGTCTGAACAACGGCTGAAGACTCTTCTTGATAAAATTAGACCCTCTTCCTTGAGCCTGCCTTCAGAGCTTATAGCTAACTCTTGTCTAGATTTTCCTGGGAGTCAGCCTTTATAAATTAAGTATAATTTGGCTTTTGGGGAAATGAACCAAAAGTATACTGGAAATAAGGTATCATAAACCAAGTAAGTAATTGAGGTGGGCAAGACAGGTTTCCCCCCAAACATAACAGTAACATTCACCGAATATCATGTACCTTAATAGGTCCATCAACTGCCATTATTACTACCTTTCAAAAGAAGTGTCACAAAAAAGTTTTACAGAAGTACCACTGGAGAAAATACAACACTTATTTGTAATTCCTGATGCTTGGGTACATGGTAGATAGATGTGTGGTCAAATGCAGGCTTCAAAATCAGCAGGAGGTGGGGCAAACACACATGCTTCTTCCTTATGGTCAGACTTTGTTATCCTTAGGGTAAGCACTGTTAAATTATCACCTTTCTCTCAGGTATGTGGGAGCAGAAAAACAGGGTGAGAACAACTGTCACATCTTCTAACATTCTAGGATTTGTAAATAATGGTTCTAAAGGACTTTGCTAGTGCAGTCTGGAAATGTCACCTGGCATAGTGTACAGTCCTTGGATACAGCAGATGCTGAACATGTATTAAATACAGATTTGCTGACTTGGAAGGTTTATGTGTATGATTAAAACAGCAACTTTGAAAAAACATTGCCAAAGATTAAGGTAACAATGATCCTTCTTCTCTTGTTATTGATCTTAAGATGCCACTTGTCTCACTCAACCCAAATAAAGTCCTTGAGAAGTACTGCGCTAAATCAATATATAGGAAGTGAAGTGTTAAAATAAGGTTCTGACTCTTGTACATTTCCCCACTTCTGACTCCTGTTTATAAAAGAAAAAGGGGGTGCCTGGGCCTGGGTTCCTCAGTCGGGTAAGTGTCCGACTCTTGGTTTTGGCTTAGGTTGTGGTCTTGGGACAGTGCGATTGAGCTCTGTGCTCAGCAGGGAGTCTGCTTCTGTCCTCTCTCTTTCCCTCTCCCCCCTCTCTTGGGCATGCTCTTTCTCTCTAAAAGAAATAAATCTTTAAAAACTTTTTTTAAAAGAAAAAAGTGATCAGATTACATTCATTTCAAAATGAATAAATTTTAAGAACTATAAGAGATGTATTGGGAAAAAAACTGAGAGTTAACCTATCAGCCATCTTAGGTACCTAAGGGAAAGAGACTTAGGGTTAATTCTGCAGTAGCAGGCCTAATATATTATGGCAGCACCTAACATTCTGGATTCTTAAAGTCATGTCACCTTCTATCAGTGTGAATAACTGAAAGGTGGCAATAGTAAATTAAAGAATGAACATCAGTGTAGTTTGTTTTCAATTTGCCACCATCTATAGTTGAATATAGTTACTTGTGCTATGTGAGATTTAACTAGTGCAGTGTCCTGGCAATTTACAGAGGCACATAAAGTTTTATTTATTTATTTTTAAATTCTAAAAAAAATTTTTTTAAAGATTTTATTTATTTACCTGACAGAGAGAGAGAGATCACAAGTAGGCAGAGAGGCGGGCAGAGAGAGATAGGGAAGCAGGCTTCCCACTGAGCAGAGAGCCTGATGCAGGGCTCGATCCCAGGACCCTGAGACCATGACCCAAGCCAAGGGCAGAGGCTCAACCCACCGAGCCACCCAGGGTGCCCTACACACATGAAGTTTTAAAAGGGTTTCATAGAGTAGGTGTGTTTACTATACCACTAGGCAAAATAATCATAATACATATATAACAATCATTTGAAAGTTTAGATTTAAGTAGGATATTTCATAAGTTTATATATATAATCTGTAATTTTAATAACACAAACGTTCATTCTTCTTCAGAGAAGTAAAAATTACCTTGCTGCTCAAGTGTGCATAACTTTACAACATATCTGTGAAACCCAGAAAAAGAAGTCACCAAAATTATTTTTTAAAATATTACTTACTCAAAATCACTCTGTATTGCCATTTCCCCCATTCTATTGCTTCTTTTCTGATATTTAACCACATGACTGTGGGAGATAAAATTTTGTATAAAATTTTCTTTTATCTGCAAGATCCATCATTTTTTCAATAAAGAACTTTATAGATCTCACACTCAAGCTGTTCGTGTTTTTCTATAACCTGTTCAGAACAGATTTTTAATCTTAATCTGTAACCGATCTGAAAGTTATTTATTTTGGCATAGATATGGCTTCAATTTAACTTTTCCTTGTTATTCTAAAATATTAACTTAAGAGTTGACGAGTGATTTTCCCCTATAGCTTTGCTTTGTGTGTATGCTAATATAAAATGTAATGCATATATATATAAAAGCCATATAAATATACGGCTCTTATAAATATATGGCTTTCAGAGAAATAGTCTGTAATTCCAGTCTCCATTTTCCAACAGGAAAACTAATTTTAATTTGTCTGTTTCCCACTATCTTTTTCTTTAGGCATTTGACAACATTATTCTCTCCCTGAACCCATCATCTTTATTTCTTAAGTGAATGGTTTGGACCTCCCTTTCCACTAGCCCATGAAATAGCTCTATGCACATTTTCAATAGCACTTGAAACCTACCTACCCCTGGTACCTAAATCGTAGCCCTTATTATAGTTTATTGTGCATTATAATAAAAAAATATAAATTTTATATTCCTAGGATTGCCTTGCACAATGGGTAGGACAAAGTACGAGTTCAAAACATTTATCAGTAAAATCAAGTAAATGATTCTCCTTCTGTAGGTCACATTTTAAAATCAAAATAAATGAAATCCCTTTCACAAAGCGGCTCTAAGAAATTAACGTTATGTTGAGTAACTCAACCCTGTAAGAAATTGTGATTTTAAAGGCAAAATCATATTCAGAAACTTAAAGGAAAATCAATCATGGGCAACAATGCTTGTAGAAATAGATTTCGTGCAGAAGAGAGCAGAAAAATGTAAGGCTTGTAAATGCACATATGCTTGTTATTTCCCTGACTTTAATCTCACTTAATAAAACTCATGGAGAAAACATCTTTAGTAAAGAATTCACGGGCTTTTATGTATAATTTTTTTCTTCTATGTCAAATGTAGTAATTATTTTAAGTCACAAATTGGAATCCATCTCATTTTCATATAAATTAATTTTAAAAAGTATGCTAATAATAATTGAGAAAGTTAATCCTGATTCTAAATTTTATGCACACACTAGAAATATCACATTGTAAAAAGAAAAGTTACTATTTCAGTTAAGGAGAACTGGAAAATAGCAGGGAGATTAAATTAAAAATTTTTGTTTACTAAAATAAACACATAGGCAAAACTGACATTTTGCCCAAAATACCTATTCAAACTTCTAAACTTAAAAAAAAAAAGTATTGGGAAATCACAAACATAAAATTAGGTAAGACTTTATAGAGCAAGTCTGCATTACCAGCTTAGAGTTAGACGGCCATACTTGCACTGCTTTCTAAATGGAAATCCCCAGTAAGCTTCTCCAGAGAGTCTGGCAATTGAGTAACATTTGAAATAAAATCTGTGCATGCTTAAAGGGCTTACAGAGGTTAGTAGTTGAAACCAGATGCATACAAACATTCTCTGAAACACGGCAGAGTTTTTACAGAGAGTTAAGAAAAGAAATAATGAAGATTAAAACAAAAACAAAAAAAACCTTGGAGCTCCAAAAAGAGTGAAGCTGGTCCCGAAGTGCTGGCTTGACTGTCTGAAAGTTTATAAAAACAAAATCCACTGATGGAACAGCTTTTCATTGGACAGAAATACAAATATCACATAACTTTATTAATAAAATACTTCAATTCCTTACAGTGTCTTCAAAAGACTTCAATTTTTTACCTTCAAGCTTGGTGTTTGGGTCTGATCAACAGTGAATCTCATTAGAATATTAAATTGAAGATCATTTGGAAAAGATTCTCTGAAAGAAGAATAAAGCAAAACAAAAATTAATCAAGTAAACATTTAGCAAAGTAAACAGAAGATTATGCTTAATACCAAAACATAATATGCCATTCAAAGAGCATGCATGTAGTATCTGTAAGTGGTATAGTTATACCACTTACAGCACCTAAGTTATTCCCTGAACAATGTGAACATTTCACTCTATATCCTAGGGGGGTTAAAAAGCAACACTATAGTAAATAATGGTCTATTTTGACTCAGGTATGGATTTAACCAGAAAAAAAAAAATTGTGGGTGCCTGGGTGCCTCAGTTGGTTAATAGTCCAACTCTCTCTCTCTCTTTTTTTTTTTTAAAGAGCCCAATGTGGGGCTCGATCCCAGGACCCTGGAATCATGACCTGAGCTGAAGGCAGAGGCTTTAACCCACTGAGCCACCTAGGCGCCCCAATAGTCCAACTCTTGATTTCAGCTTAGGTCATGATCAGGTTATAAGACCGAGGCCCACATGGGGCTCCATGCTCAGCAGGGAGTCTGCTTGAAATTCTCTCTCTCCCTCTTCCTCTACCCTTCCCCACTTGCATGCTCTCTAAAATAAATGAATAAAAATATTCAAATAAAATCCCTTAAATAAATGAATAAAAAATCTTTAAAATAAAAAAGTAAGAGAAAAAATTAAGTTGAACATTATCGGAGTTATTTCCCCAGACCTAATATCTGAATTCTAGACTCACCTCAACCTAGTAAGTGGGTATTTGAAATAAGTCACTTCAACAATCTACACAAGAAAGAAATGTATCATTGGTTCAAAATCTTCTGAAAAAAGATTCTGAATATTTAAGTGTTATAATAAAACATTCTTTTTAAATTTAGGAACTATTTTTTATGTTTACATTAGACTGAATAAGATCTTCAACTCTTCTTTCAATATCCTAATTAAGATAAAATACCACCTTTGAATTACTCAACCAATGTTCATGACAGTTTTAGAAAAGAAAGGCAGTGTTCGATTTAAGGACCAATGCTGTATTAGATGTATCGATGTGAAATGGGCATCATTAACAATTTTCTCAGGAAGCCCATGCAGCCTAAATGAATCAGAAGGGCTCAGAAATCTAAACACAGAAACTAAACATTTCTGATTACTACTGGGTAAACTTGTAGTATCTAAAGAAAACATTACCTGGTAACATCAAGGGCTTTCTGAACTTTTGCCTGAACAGACCCAAGCAAATCAGCACCCATTTTTTTTAATAGTTGCGTCAGCAGTACAAACAACCAGTCTTGAAGGTCATCTTTGTGCACTTGTATGAAATCCACTAGAGTCTCCAAAAACATGCTGAATACCTACAGTGGATAAATGGGGAAAGGAAGAGAAAAAGGAGGAAATATTGACCTCTATGATCAATTCAAAACCAAAATAGAAAGGGAATACAGGAATCAGAGGCACAGCGATTGGCAGCCAAGCGGAAAAACAATCTCTCTTGCTTTTCACTGGACTCTGTGATACAAGAGTATGTTTGAACTGTTATCCAACTTCTGCGCAGAAGTTCAACAATTAGCTATTCCATGCAGCATCACTTGGTAAAGAAACTTTGGCCATAATGGCTGGCACACCTAATGTTGTCAATGATTCAGTTAAACTGAAATCCATTTTATCAAATTTAGGGCAAGCAATTACCTACTGATAGCCTCACCACCTCTCAGCTCTTTGGAAGAATGGCACTGAGTTAATCAGAAGATGACTTTGCTGACAGCTACGTTAAAATATAAGAACATTCTGACATATTGGGCTAATTAGAGACTCCTGGATTTCTCAATATGTCAGTGGTCACAAATCCTTTTGGTATGAGATACAGTATTTATTAAAACTGCCCCAAATGTAATTGTAAGTGATGTGGGTAACTGTAACTATACAAATCTACACCTTAATTTTAGTGATTTTAAAAAAATCATTGAAGGCTATTAGTCTCCATTTCTTTCAATGGGCTTTATACTTGGTTCCAATATTAATCTACTAGTTTAAAAAATTTTATAAGATAAAAAATTTTAAGGAAAGCTAGTGTTCTTAAGTAATGCATCTCATTAAAATCTGTCCAGTGGTGTGTTGACTCAGTTAGTACTTGACTAGAAAGCTGACTGTTAAATATTCAGGAATTTCGTCAGGTAGTTAATAGCCTGAAATTAGCCATGGTCAGGTATTTACACCTCAGGAATTACAGCAAACAGGACACATCAGGGCTTTCTGCCCATCCCCCAAACCTAGTTTTTGCCAGGCACAACACTCTAATTCTTTGATTTACTTTTAACCTTGTTTCAACTCTTGCCTCTCTTCCTGAAGATTCTTACTTTAAGCTTTCACTATAGTAAAATCAACATTAGAATCCCAAAGTCGACTCTCCCATTTTATCTGGTTCTCAAAAACTGAGAACCAGAAAATTATGCGACTTGTCCAAGGTTTCCATAGTCAATGGTTGGGTCACGACTTAAAACCAAGTTAGTTGGCTTTCAGCTATGTCCCACCCACTCCATTACAAGATAACTTAGCTCATGCACTTGACTGTCATTCAACATAAACTCTCCACTGACTTTTTCCCTCACTTTGATTTCCTCTATAACCATCCTTCTAATAATTGTTTCTATAGGGGAGAGACAATTTTATTCCTCTTTAAGATTAATCTTTCTATTCTGGATTCTTGCTTTCTATAGTATGGTCTCCTCTACTATCTTTTTTTTTTTTTTAAGATTTTATTTATTTATTTGACGTACAGAGATCACAAGTAGGCAGAGAGATAGGCAGAGAGAGAGGAGGAAGCAGGCTCCCTGCTGAGCAGAGAGCCCGATGCGGGCTCAATCCCAAGACCCTGAGATCATGACCTGAGCAGAGGCTCAGGTTAAGCAGAGGCTTAACCCTCTGAGCCACCCAGGCGCCCCTCCTCTACTATCTTTACACTCAATCTAAATCCTTTGCTTACAGCTACAGAAGACAACCTCTCAAGAATTTCTCCTTCAGTTTCCTTCCCACCAACTATCTCCTGATCATGAGAAGAAGCAGGAGCTTTTTCATTAGCTTAGTATGCTTGGCCCTTCTGTAGCTTGCCACTGCTTTCCTCCTGTTATTTTCCTTCTTTTATTTCTGTTGCCAGGCATTTTCCTTCTGCATTCTAAATGTGCAGTGATTAAGAGCCAGACTTCAGGGGCACCTGGATGGCTCAGTCAGTTAAGCGGCTGCCTTCGGCTCAGGTCATGATCCCAGGGTCCTGGGATCAAGCGCCATATCAGGCTCCCTGCTCCGTGGGGAGCTTGCTTCTCCCTCCCCTTCTGCCTGCTTGTATTCTCTCTCTGTGTGTGTCAAACAAATAAAAATCTTAAAAAAAAGCCAGACTTCATCTTGATTTGCTTTTCATCAAAAGTGTGACTTTAATAGGCCTGCTCTGCTCTTTAACAGGCCCACTTTGCTCTAGCCTACCTAGAAGGCCCCAGGACCTCTGAAATAGCTTTCTTTTGGCCCTTCCCAAATCTATCCATTCTACTATCACTGTAGGCACCAGGTCTTTCTGACTTCAAGTCTGATTTCTGGAAGAGGCCAGGTAAGTACATATAGCTTTGCAGGCCATAAGTGTCTATCACCACAACAACTCTGCCACAGTAGCACAGCAATAGACAGGATGCAAACAAGTGAATACAGCAGTGATCCAGTATAATTTTATTTACAGAACAGGCAGCAGGCCAACTCATGCTTCTTTCTCACCATCAGACTGTGATATCATTCTTCTGAGAGAAATAAAATCCTCCACTGCCTATAGTCTACAAAATAATGTCTCAAATGCTTAGACAATAGTCTAACTCTCCAAACTGATCTTGGACTATCTGGCAACATAAAGTCTTTGTCTCTGAGCACTTCTTACCACACTCCTGATTTCCTACCCTGCTCCCTCTGTTTACACACAGCCTGTGACTTGCTACAAAGTTTACTGCTCAAATCCCAGCCAAAAAGCTTCTTAGACCATGTCAGAATATAGCCACTTGGAACCTTTGTGGGATGAGCTTTATGGTGCTATTTAACTTCTTCTGTATGTATATCATCTTACCATTTGGAACATGTAACATTTGAGAATAAAGCCTCTATTTTTATATAGTCTTGCATTATCCATTAGAATCAAGCTCAAAGTTTATCAGAGGCTGAAGACTGAACAAAAAGCTATTCAATTAATGTGTGGAAAAAGTTCCTTAAAGAGTAAGGATTTTCTCTTATGTGGAAACTTACACTATAATTGATAGCCAGCACTTTTTTCTCAATGGCAAGGAAAGATGTATAAGATCCTCCCTTCATCCCAACCAAGATTAACTTCTTCTTTCTCTCTCCTATAAACTTTCTGACATCTCCCATTTCTTTAGACTCATGCCAGTCATCGGAGGCCCTTTCTTCTCAGGCTGACATATCCAAAGTTTACGTTCCTGCCAAGATCTGAACTGCTATTTTCTCCTAAGTGGAAATTTCTTTTGGTTATATACCATGAAAGCACAGAGAACAAAATGTAGACGTGTTATTTACTCCACATATAGAATTCTACTATTATTTTTCAAAATACTTAAATTCTATCAATAGTACTTACTAAGTGATAAGATACATGACTATATATATCTATTCAAAACACATATTGGGAATTTCCATATAAAATTTCTTACTTGACTGCCCTATCACAGAGTTCACTGTTAGATGTTGATATCCTTCTTTTTCTTTATCTAAAATTAATGAAGAAAGTGGAAAGTAGATACATTTATATTAGTGCTAAAAATTTAGATTTCAGAAAAAAAAATCTGAAAAATTGCTCTATAAACTGTTCTGTTTGCTTTCATGGAATGATGATTATAGAATATTAGAAAAAGTACTTATGTTGAGGTTGGGACTTAAGACTTTTTAATTATTGTGAAACTTGGGAATTATTTTTAATAATTCAATGGAACCACCCTTCAATGGAATCAGTTTATAACTCCACATATCTCACAAGTGTACTTTAATGGAAAATGTAACCTTTGGGCTATTACGGTTGAGGCAGTCTTTTCTCAATCTCACATTTTAGGTGTGCCAGTCATCAAATATAGAACAGAAGAACATAATCAAATTAGATTAATTAGTAGATTAAAAAGCACATCTCCAAACAGAATGACAGTTTGCATAACTGCAAATAGCATTTCGTAGATTGCAAAGGGTCCAACACTGCATGAACTCTTCGGGAGAGAAAATAGAGAAAAAGGGTTAATTTCACAGTCATGCAGTAAAGTTAGGTTTCCAACAAATATTGAACCAACTTACTCTCTATTGAGAGTTCCAACACAGGGGACAGCATGCAAAAAGAAAAAAAAAAAAAAAAAGAAAAACACACAAATTAGTCGCCATCAATGCAAAGTTCCTATATGGAAGAAAAACACTTAGAAAATAAAAGTGACAAATGTTTTTCAAAGTTTTATGATAAACTCAAAATAGTTTTTAAAACAAGAGTTAAATGAACAGTTAAGAGAGAAGAACATGTGCTTTTTCTGTGTTTCTCCCTCACCTCCTGGCCAAAGAAATGTAAAAACAAAACCCAGAAAACCAACTTCTTTTCCAGACTCTAATATCCTTGAGGATCAACTTCTATAAAGAATCTAAGACTAAGATACCTGCCCCCATTTCTGAACAGTGCCAACATTTAGTTCCAAAGTATAATATTTACTTTTTTTTTCCTCTTCAGAAGCAGTACATTTACAACTTAAATGGTATCTCCGAAGGTTTAGAACAACTACAGTTGTTTGGAAATTAAAAGTAACTGTTTATACCATAACTTCAAGTTTTGCCCCAGTAAGATGTGCATTATGGTTTCCTGATCCTAGGACTGTAAACAGCTCTGCTGTCTAGAACACTTATTTAGGAGACCAGAAGTGACCTGGGCACCCAACTGTGTCCCATTTGAGTAGCCACAGATTAAATTCCTACCCTAGTTGTTTAAGACTCAATGGTATGACTTCAAGAGGTAGGACTATATAGATCATAAAATGCCAATTCAAAGATGCATGCATCTCAGTGAAGGTAGCTCCTTTCAAACAGTTCCTTCAGAGGCAAATGTGAGAACACATAAAATAACTTTTGGCATCTGACCCTTCTTATATTTTGAAGGAAAAAAACGATTCTAGAGTGGTCAAAATAAAAATCTTCCCTGAACTACTTCATTCTTTAAGCTTAGTTTTTTTTTTTTTTTTTAAAGATTTATTTATTTATTTATTTGACAGACAGATATCACAAGCAGGCAGAGAGGCAGGCAGAGAGAGAGGAAGGGAAGCAGGTTCCCTGCTGAGCAGAGAGCCCAATGCGGGACTCGATCCCAGGACCCTGAGATCATGACCTGAGCCGAAGGCAGTGGCTTAACCCACTGAGCCACCCAGGCGCCCCAAGCTTACTTAGTTTTTAAAAAACTTCCACAGTGTTTGGTGTGTACTTAGGGCTTTACATATAATAACTCATTTAATCATCCTCACAATATTATGAGGTAGGTATTACTATTAACTGTTTTACAGATAAGGAAACTAAGGCACACACTGCTAATCAGTGTTGGAGGTAGAATTCGAACACAAGTAATCTAGCTCTACTATCCATACTTGATATCACCATGTTGTACGGTCTCTCTGGAAAAATATTAACAGGCTTTAAGTCAAACATTTGCAGCTTATGTTCTAAATTACTGTCATACATACATCATCATCCATCACCACTTATTTGCATATGGTTATTTGAGGTGAAAAAAAGTTTATCAAGTTACAGGTATCAAATAATTTCAGCCTGCAAACTATATTTGCTAATCTTATACCAGGAAAAAAAATCCAGCATATATTTCAATGGTATTCAGAAAAAGCTCTCTCCTGGCCCTTCCTTTCTGGGGTGTCTGCATTGCATACTAGAGCTTTCTTGACATTCTAAAATATGTAAGAGGGAAACATTCTGGGGGTTGGAGAAGGAGATCTATATCAAAGTAGATGGCAGAAAAGTAGATGGGGCTATCCACAACCTGTTTCTCCAAGTATCTTGTTTCTGCTGAGGACAGTAGTCTCAAATGTGTTGGGCATGAGTGAGAACAACTTTCAGTTACCATGAGGTAGGCTATTATCCAGAAGGTGTTAACATCGAGACTGAAATGTTGATTTTAACCTAAAAAGACATGGGAAAATCCACCTAACTAAGCTAGTGGTATGAGATGTCTCCTCCTAAACACTATGGCCCATTCTGGGGCAAGGCTTCGACAGTTTTTGCCCTGTGAGGTTTCAGGACAGTTGAGGTCACTAATTAAGTGACTAAGATTCACTAGTAGTAGAGAGCTAGTCCAGGCTTGAGGAAGACAAAGAAATGTCCCTGACAACATTTTTCAAGGCTATGAGAAAAAAGTACATTGCTCCTTTGGGGACATGGACGTAGTCTAGGGCTGGGGGGAGAGTGAGGAAGGAATGACAAGCAAAATGATAGGCTTTCTTTTGCCGTCTTCTTGAGGACAATGAGTAGTCACTACAGGGTTTTTAAGCTGGTAGAGAAAGTTTATCTTTTACAGAACGGTTCCTGAAGGATGCAGTGTGGAGGAGGTGCAACAGGAAAAAGACCGCTGTGCCCTGAACTGGCGGTGCTGTGCCCTGAACTGGCAGCGAGAACGGACAGATATTCAGAAGGCTGGATCAATCAGGATTAAGTGAGTTTCCAGAATGACGGCCAAAATGTTCACTTAGGCAATGAGCGAATAGAGATTTCATCTAACGAGACAAACCATCCAATGAGATAAAGCAGTTGTGAGGTTGAAGATGACTAATAAGACATGTGACTAAGTAAGCACAAGAGAAAAATATGGGCTGAAAGTACACTTTTGGGAGTCATTAGGTTACAGCAAGCAGTAACTGAAGCTTTAGATAAGGCACTGAATGAAAGAAGAGAGCCCAGGACAAGAATCTACACAGAACCAACACTTAGTAAAACAGGCAAGAGAGATAGGGGTTGCATGACAAAAGGTATGAGGGAGACTGGATGAGACACAACAGGCACTTCAACAACAGACACATCACATTCCTTAAGGAGACAGAAAAGATAAATCAAAAAACCAATAATAAAGTTGTAAACAAAAAGAAATGTCAACCAGCAAAATGGAATTTATGAGCAATTCACGGAAGCCAAGCAGATGAGACCATATTAGCAAAAAATTAGGCCCAACAGAGTATTGTGGCTAACAATAGCTTCAAGGTGAGACCTCCCTCCATTTCAATAGGAGGGAAGATAGAAAGAATGGGTTTCTGTGTAGATACAGTGGCTGGTTTGGAGGCAGGAAATGGAGAGTTTCTGCTTGATGGCTTCCAATTTCCAGGTAAGCTAAGAAGCCAAGAAATATGCTTGGGGCATTACACAAGTTGGGAGGTGAATGGACTGCAGTTTTGAGGAGAGAAACTGTTTGACATGGTCTCCTTGGAGAAGAGAAGAGAAAGATGAGAGGAGAAGCATTACAAGGCAGCACTGTGCATTTAAACAAAAATCACAGATCAGTAATGGAGAATGGCAGAGAAATACCAGAATACACTGGATGATTTCACCTAGGGGCCTATACATTGTTTCCCTTCAAGAAACCCAACCTTTGGAGTGCCTAGGTGGCTCAGTCAGTTAAGCATCTGTCTTCAGCTCACGTAATGATCCCAGGGTTCTGGAATCAAACCCCACAGAGGGCTTCCTGCTCATCGGGGAGCCTGCTTCTTCCTCTCCCTCTGCTACTTGCCCTGCTTGTGCTCTTCCACTCTTGCTCTCTCAAACAAAATCTTAAAAAAAAAAAAAAAAAAATCCTAACCTTCAACTGGTGGCATGAGCTCTGTGAGCAGAGGCTCTTGGACATATGTTTCTACTATAGTGTCAATAACTCAGAACTGAGCATAGAAAATAGGGATCAGCAAACTACAGTCTGAAAGTTAAGAATGATTTTAAAAAGTATTTTTTTAAAATGGGCAATTTACATGAAAATTAAAATTTCAATGTTCATAAATAAAGTTTTGTTGTAACCCTGCCATAATCATTTGTTTACATATTGTGTATAGATGTCTTTGTGCAACAATGGCAGAATTGAGTAGTGGTGACAGAGATCCTTATGGCACACAAAGCTGCAAATATTTACTATATGGCCCTTTACAGAACAAAAAAATGGCCTACTTCCGATAACAAAACTGTATCTGGAAAGAAAATAAAGTATTAAAATATTTGATCCTGAAGATGGAGCTCCTGGTACTTTACATCAAGATATATTTTAAAAATGGGGAAGAGAGAGATCTGCTATTTTAATAATATCAGGATATAATGCAAAAGCTCAAATCAAACCCTGATATTTTATTTTTTTATTTGAGAGAGAGACAGAAAGAGCATGAGCGGGGGAAGGGGCAGAGGGAGGAGGACACGTAGACTTCACTGAGCTTGAAGCGAGACGTAGGGCTCAATCCCAGGACCCTGAGACCATTCCTTGAGCCAAAGGCAGATGGTTAACCAACTGAGCCACCCAGGCATCCCAAACCCTGACATTTTAAACTCAGCACAGAATGGTGACATATCCAGTTTATTCTTAATGAATTACATTATTGGCAGAGCCTCTGATGGACAACCACCAAACAGAAGTCAAGCAGAAACAAATTAACAAAAATCTTCCCATTACACTTGGGTCTTCATTGAACTAAACTGCCAAAAACATAATCAAACGAACAAAACCAGATGGGTTGGTAAGAACTGTATATTGTTATAAAACCTGATGAAGAAAAACCAAAAAGTCATGTTCATGGCAATTCTAAGGAGGACCGTAGCTGGTTCTCTATGTCTATTAAGGGAAGCCAAGCATATGTGCTCAGTTTAGTTCCTTTCTCAACATCAAACTCAGCTTTCCTATTTCATCTCCAAGAGACTCTTTAAAAAGTCTTTCTTTTTTATTAATGTACAAATTCTAGCATCCAACTAAATTGTATTATTGTCCTAGCAAAAAATAAACTGAGGCTTCAAGAAATAATCCAGCCTTGGTCTTATACCTTTCAGCAGGGAAGAATTATATCACTTAGTGAAGATATTTTATAATTTTGTTTTTTAGGGACGCCTGGGTGGCTCAGTTGGTTAAGTGTCTGCCTTCAGCTCAGGTCATGATCCCAGAGTCCTAGGGCTGAGTACCACATTGAGCTCCTTGCTCAGTGGAGAGGCTGCTTCTCCTTCTGCCTGCCACTCCCCCTCCTTGAGCTCTTTTTCTGGCCAATAAACAAAGAAAATCTTAAAAAAAAAATTCTATTTTTTAAAGTTGCATAGATAATTACTAAAATATTGTTTGTAAAAGAGGTCCATCCAGATAACAATTGTTTTGTCCTTTGGTTTCTATTGCCAAGAAAATAGACCAACAATTAATTTGTTCAAGATTGATAGATTTTTTGCATTAAAACAAGTCCTATAGCTATAACTAGTGGTAACAATGTAAGTGTAAAATCATACAGTTATCTACACGTTCAGTTTGAAAGTTATAAACTTCATTTATTTATTTATTTTTAGGTAACCTCTAGGCCCAATGCGGGGCTTGAATTCATGATCCTGAGATCAAGAGTTGCAAGCTCTGCTAACTGAGCCAGCCAGGCACCCCTGAAAGTTATAAATTTTAAACAAACTGCTTGTCAAGTGTTTTTTAATCTTTGTCTATAATGGAAACTTGCGTTCTTGGATAAAATAAGTACACCTTCTGATAGAGGGTAATCTTTGAAAACGGTTGTAAAGTAGAAGCAATTTATAATCTTTAGCTAGATTTTAGTTTATATATGAAGTGGGATTTTATTATCTTTAAAGTAGTGTTGCAAGTAATGAAAATATCAAAAATAGAAAAAAATGAGAATGATATGTGCAACAACAAAGTGAAGACAAAAAAAATAAGGTGAAATTAAAAAATTTTTTTTTAAATAATTTCCCTTCCACATCTCCCTCTCACTTAAGTTAGAAATTCTCATGCAGACAACTGGTAACCTAAAAAAAGACAATAAAGTTTCACCATTGTCAGACACATTATTGAAAACAGAGTAACCAAATACATTTTTTAACAGTAACTATCCTGCAAGGTGAACCAAAATTTCCCAGTATACATGCAGATTACGCCTAAGTGCTTAAAACGAAGTATGTTTTAATCAACATTAAAAATTAAACAGTGCTCTGAAAATTTTTATGGACTACATCAACAGATGAAATGCTTTTTTCTTAATGTTACTACCAAACTGTGGCCGACAGATATTTTGTGCTTTTGTGTTATTTAATGGCAATTCTTTTCTATACAATTGTTCTTTTAAGAATATATTTACATTAACACAGCAAAAGAAGAAAACAATTAAAAGTTCTCAAGAAGACCTTTTTTCAACTTACCTCAATTTTCTCTCTTTACAAACAGTAAAAAGTTTCTAGTGATACAAACACATTCAGTTTGACTAATTCTATGCATCATGCTTGTTACTATATCCCTCAGCTTACAGTCTTAAAACAATCTCTCTGGAGAAGTTTAAATGGTTACTGGAGAGCAATTTCTAAATTATGTATGATATCAAACACTTTCAGTTATGTTTGAAAAGAAATGGCTTACAGTGTTTTGCTATTATTTTATGCTTTTTTTGGCAATCCACAAATGACATCCCATAGAAGTAAATAATCTTAAATACTAAAACATACCTTGCCATGAGGATCAGCAAACATTCTTGTGAAAATTTCACACAATCTTTTCAGTTCAACTCGACTGTCAAAATAATAAGCAGCTTATTAATATCTTTTTTTAAAAAAGATTTATTTGAGAGACAGAGAGAGCACAAGCAGGCAGAGGGACAGAGGAAGAGGGAGAGGGGGTCAAGCAAAGGCCCTCTGTTTTCCCTAAGCAGGAAGCCTGAAGCAGGGTGGGGTACAGGGACAGGGCTTGATCCCACAACCCTGAGATCATGACCTGAGCTGAGGTAAAACACTTAACCAACTAAGCTACCCAGGTGCCCCCAAAGTAGCTTATTAATACCTTGCTATAGGAAGAATTCATTTAAAATAACTTTAGCTGTAATTAGGCTTCTTATAGAAAAATAAAATAGTCCTCCAAATCAAAAAATGTGTGGGACTTACTAATCAAGGATAAATACAAATTTTTCAAATACAACAATAATTCTGCTGCAACCCACATTATATTAAAAATTAAAAGTTTCATGAAAAGAACTATAATTGTATTTCATTAATGTAGCACAACAGGGGAAACTGTACAAATGACATTCCTAGCACATGAATCTTATCCTTTAAGTGCTAAGATGTTTTCTTAAATTTGGCCACCTGAGGGCTAAAATCTTTCTACACTCTGCCTACCCTCTTGCCACTGACAATGATATACTGAACCTAATACTAACCTAATCTTGACAGGGTTAGGAACAATATTATGATTTACTGCAATGATTCATGAAGTGTGATATACAAACATTAAAATATATTAGACAGTATATAGATGAACATCTATTTTAAATTAAATAGTTTTAATACTTTCTTTTTTAAAGATTTTATTTATTTATTTGATAGAGATCACAAGTAGGCATAGAGGCAGGCAGAGAGAGAGGGGGAAGCAGGCTCCCTGCTGAGCAGAGAGCCCAATGCAGGGCTTGATCCCAGGACCCTGGAATCATGACCTGAGCTGAAGGCAGAGGCTTTAACCCACTGAGCCACCCAGGCGCCCCAGTTTTAATACTTTCTAAGTAAGTACAGCTAGCAACTCTAACCCTGATTTCAGGTATCAAGTCAGGAAGTATTCCTCTAATTTTCCACTACACTCAAACTTAAAATTATCTAAATCTAGGTTCTTAAATGGGTTGACTAAAGAAGTTTAAAACATTATACAGATAAAGACAATAAAGAATTTAGAAGGAAAAAGCAAGTAAAAGCCAGTAGGAAAGGAAACCAAATGAAATCAAACCAAATCAAACAAACAAAAAACCAATATAAAGTTAAGAGAAATTCACTCCAATTCCATTTTGTATTACACTAAGACTCACAAATTACATGAACACTGAGAATACACCTTCATGTTCAAGTGACGCATAAACATTCTTTCCTCTTACTGAAAACTTTATCAGGAATGAATTTTAATAAACTGGCTAGCTTTAATCTTATGTACACTTTATTATTTTTTTAATTTTAAAAATTAATATCTTTTTCATGAATTTCTATTTGTGAATTAGAAGTTTCCTTTTAAATAAAAATTTCTAGTATATATAGTATAGACAGTCTTGAAGCCTGGGAAAATATTTTGATGCCATCTTCTGAATTTCAAACAAGTCTGTTCCCATACTAATATCTCTAAGGTGTTATGCAGACAAAGTCAAGTTGAAAGTGCTAACCTGACAGGATTATTATTTTAAGACAACACAACTCACCTTAGTGTTCTCTGATTTTTTAATAAGTTCTGCAGACCCAGGAGGCCTTCTTTCCTTTCTGACCAATTGGAACTAGCACATCTATTGAGGACTTCTGCCACATCTTCCGTCTGCCTCATGTATGTGGGAATACTACCATTTCGAGAACTATAGGAGCGTTCTGAACAAGCACTAGATGCATCGCTGTTGGCGTCATCATCTGAATGCATTCCATATGATTCATATCTTCTTCGAGCGGGTTTTTTCTGTTACACATAAAGGGTCTCATTAGCAGTAGCCAAAAGAATATACTGTTATTTTACAATTTTTATTGACCACAAAGACTGGTTTTGTTTTACTATCAGTACCAAGCATGCGGCTAATCACTGTAATAATAAAATTATCAATGTTATATCAATGAATTGATAACTGATTTTATTATCAATGTTTAGTTTTGCTTCAGAAAACATGTTTTAGAAGTTAGTAGAAGATGAAATATTTTTAAACTTTATGGGATATAGCAGAAACAGAAGAAGACTATAAGAAAGTTTGGATATTAAAGTGGGAAGTGCTCAAATTGTGGCTTTTTCCCTCTTCCTTTTCCTTTTCATGGAAACCAAGAACTACTAGAGTATAAATGAACAGAAACTACTTGAAATTTGAGTTGGTTAAGAAGAGAACACCACTTTTTAAAGGATGAGAATAGACCAGGAAAACACATTTTCCTGTATGACTTCTATTTTTTCTTGTCTGCCTTCTCTTTTCTTTAGTTCCCCTTTTATATCTGCTACCACTTCTCTTGCCACACTTTCTTCCTCATATCTCCTAGGAAGTGAAATACAGACAAAAAATAATGAGAACCTACTTTGCTTGCTACTATTTTTAGGAGGCAAGCCCCCTGAGGGTCCTCCATGTTTTTCCTAATGTCTGTACCATCTATTTCATAAATGCAAGAAAGCTTATTTAGATTCCTTTGATTTCTTTACATCTGAAGCTTATTATTTAATAAATGTAACTGCTAATAATAACTTACATAATAACAATGAAATGAGAGAGAGTAAATAGCTTATTTGAGATTTCCCTGGAAGGACTGGAAATATATCTTTATAAAATCCGATATTTGAATTTAGGCTGATGAGCATGAAGACATTTCTATGAAACAGGTTAATAAGCACAATAATTTAAAACAGTTCCAGTCACTACAAATTCTCCCAAGTCTAAAATCTAAAAACAAAAAGTAACTTGACTTTAATTCAAAATAGCTTTATAAAGACAGTTTCATCACTAAATGCCTCTTACTGATTTAGAGACATCAACTTAATTTAGAAAGTGCTAACATGGCACTTCCTGTGTTGGGCTCTAGAATCAGTTTTGTTATAGACATCATTGTGAATGATAACATCTGTATGGAGTAGTCAAGCTGGAAGAACAAGAACCCCCACAGGACATTCTGTTCAAGCAGCATCTCCCTATTGATAATCACATATACAGAAAAATGGATGTATTAAAGGATCTTATTACTTCCACTTGAGGATTTTCTAGAAGACTACTGTCTGTGTTAATCTGATGAAGCAAAAGAAAAAAATTATGGTATCATAAGATGTCAGAAAACAGCAATGTCTATACCTTAGTCCGTATGTCTCCTAAGAGCTGAGAGCAGTAAATTTTTAAAGAGAAAAATTGAAAATAATGAAGAACATTTTGCTAAACAGCACAATGAAGTAGGCATAAACAATGCCCATAATCAGAAACATTAAATTTTTTAATATATAGGTACATGAGAACTGCTTATTAGCAGACTGTATCTTCCAATCTTGACGAAATCCTTTACTCCTACGCTACAAAAATACTCCCGTAACCAGTTTTCCTAATGAAACTCAAATTTTCTTTCTTTCTTTTTTTTTTTTTTAAGTTGGCTCCATGTGCCCAGTGTGGATTCCAGCATGGGGCTGGAACTCATGTTTTTAAGATGAAGACCTGAGCTGAGATCAAGAGTTACACGCTTAACCAACTAAGCTACCCAGGTGCCCCTCAAATTTTCTGTTTGAATCCTCTGTCATTTCCAAAGTTAACTTTGTTTCTGTGATTTTCCCAAGGTACAAATTAGGCTTATTAGTTGGAAAGATTTTTTTCTAGAAATTAATAGTTATAATTGGAGTAACTATGCTATGCAAATAATGGAAGTAGGCAGAATCAAATTATTGGAATTCAGCTTTTGGGCCTGGTAGTTAAATATTCTTTATATATTTCAAACACATCTTAGTATTATAAGTAATAGTTCAAGAATAACCCATTCAATTCATAAAATGTGAGCATAATTTAACTAGTAAATCTCCTATTTAAAAAGAAACTAGAAAATATGATTTAAGAAATACATGATGAAAAACAGTAAATTTAAAGCATCTGACTGACTTAAGATCATCAGAACAAGATGTGATCAATATATTCCATGCCTAAGAGAACAAAGTTCCTACTTAGTTGTATTATTTCTAGAAAATTAATCAAATGGGTGAGATAAAGGGAAAAATTCAGCACACGTAGACTGTTAGAGCAGAACTACGTATGTGATTACATTTATTGTATTACAGCTGTGACCACTGAATACTTTTCAAAACTTGTTTCTCAAATATGTGGGCTAAAATGCGTCATATCAACACTGGTTAAAATGTGATTATATAGTCTTAAAAGTCACGATGTATTTTTTATTTCAAAACAAATATGAGGCCTTTTATAAATTCTGTGTAAGAAATTGAGTAAATGCTTCTCAAACATTGGATTAATTTGAAAGAGAAAGTGTCATACTGAACTGACCTGGGAAATTGGCAAAAGCCAATTATACTCATTGTTCAAATGACACGTCTTTCATAATTTTAAGTGAGAAAAACAACAGTGAAATATGTACAGCACACTTCTGACGAACTATCATGGATCTGTACATGATGTTTTTAAATCTCACTGTTTAATGTGTCAGGCATAAAGAGCCAGGAGGATATCCTAATTAACATTTGTCTTGAAATTCTACTTTCTCTCAGCTCAGAAAATCCTACCCCAAACTAACACAATCCCTAAATACTCAAAGTTAAGCAAGCTTTGAATATATGCTTGTAGTGTATTTATTTATGTACTAACCTAATCTACTCTTACTCTTAGTGTACTACAGTGCATAAAACACGTCACCATATTAATGACATCAATATTTATATACCTAACATGCCATCAATTACTTTTACCCTTGGCTAAAAATTCTGGCCAAGAATAAAGATCAAGAATTGATTATACTGTTCTGCTTTTTACATTGTCCACATTTGATCTTCCTAGATTTAATCCATAAGCATTTTCCCATGTCCTTTTCTGCACTGGTAGACTGCCTTACCCATACATTAGTTTCATAATGGGAAGATCTGTAATGATAAGGAAATGGAGAAGAGTACCAAGGCATCTGCTACCGCCTCCTCCACATCAGAACCTGTGTTCAGGACTCGCATGGCACTGACAGAAGATGATAGTCGGCTTGACTGGCTGATCCCATACCCCGGACCTGATTCGTCAGAAGGAGGAAAACAGCTTTGAGAGAGTCATAAATGTAACAGTGTCACATTGGAAACTTTAAGATCCTTAAGGGGAGGGGAAAAAAAAAAAACACCAATGGGGCAAAGCATTTTAAAAGCAATTCTGTATTTTCTGGGTACATTTGGGTTTTGGTCAAATAAAATGGTAAAGGCAATTAAAATTACTGACAGTGTGTGGAAAACAAATTTAAAAAAGAGTAGCTATGATACATTTATGACCAGAAGATAGAAGAAAGAATGGGTGGCTAAGGGCTTGCAAATCTGTAGCCCTTGCAATTACCTAGCTCTATCACAGTCAGGCAAATCTCATCTATTCAGGTGAGCTACGGAGCAGTCCAGAACAAAGATTCAAACTTCAAACCAATAATGACCAGGGAGCTCAAAAAAGCCACACCAATTTACAAGGGAAAAAACCCTCCAACAATTATTATTTATTCTCCTTCAAGATAACTAATTTCAATTAATTAGTTAATTGATTTCAATTAATAACTAAGACATGTCAATTAATATTTATTAAGCACCTACTGTGTGCCCAACATTCTGAGGTATGTAAAGACAAACTAGAGATGGATTCTCCCCCTTAACTACTTTCTACACCATCATTTACAATTAAAACACTTCATCCACCATTTTGGTTTTTTTTTTTTTTCCCAAAACATGTACAAAGATGAAGTACATAATTGAGAACATAAAACAATTCCATATTTAAACATGACATAACTTCGGTTATACACACACACAAAAATGTCACCTGCCAGTGAGAAAAATGCCCAAATAAGGTTGTGGAAAGGGAAAAAGTTACTTGGGGAAAAATTAAAAAAAAATCACAAATGACTTGTTACCCGACAAATTAAATTTAAATAAAAACAAACTGATTTAAAAACATAAATATACAATTCAATGGAAACTGAAAAGGACAAAAATCTGAGATGAATGCATAGATGATAGTGAAAATGTACTCATCCTTCACCTGAGGCCCCATATACATCGGGGGCGTAGAGGGCACCAGTAGATCTGGAATGGTGTCTGGAGGCTGGAATAACAGGACCATACAAACCTCATCTATTACCACAGAAACAAGGAATAATGGCAGCACTATAGTCAGGCAAGGAGAGTTAGTCAACACTGGTATTACTAGTACTAGTTAAGGATCAGAATACTGCCAAGTATTGAACATTAGCACTGTAATATCACCCTTGACACACAAAAGATCTTACACCTAGGGGGACAGACATAAGCCCACAGGAGACAAAAAAAAGCAAGTATTCAAATGGAAGGAAATGTCAAAAGTACAAGCATGAAACAAAAAAATGAACACTGTAGTTAAAAAAAAAAAAAACCACTATGGTAACTAAGTAACCAATAATAATCCTCTCTCCTTTAATCTTTAACCCATTGAGGCAGGTATTACTATTCCATTTTATAGATAGGTAAATTCAAGCATAGAGAGAAGTTAATTAATGTAATCAAAGCCACACTACTAGTAAGTGAAACACCTCAGTATCTGTCTTCTTTCAAAGCCTTTGCTCTTAAACAGAACATACACCATCTTCAATTGTTCAAAAGATAACATACCTCATTTACATTCACCTAAACATTTTCCGTGTTTCACAGAAAGTAACTTCTGCATTCAGTAAAAGATTATTTAAATATCAAAGCACATCTGAACATAAAAAAGGGAGTATTACTAATCTAATCAAAAGACCTAGAAATGTGACATGTCTCTCTGAATCTAATTTTAGCACATTTTAAATTTCATATCTTAAAATCCTGATTTTCCTAATACCATAAAGTCATTCTTCTTACATAAACAAATAACCCAGGAAAGACTCATTTTAGTATTTAATGAAATAGATTACTCTTATTGGAATACATTAATTAGAGCAGTTAAAATACTTTTATTTCACAAATCACTCTTTTCTTTGCCATAGGACCTTAATGAACAAAAAAAAAGATCAAAAAGATTGAAAGGATTAAACAGAAAGAATGCCACACAAAAGGTTTAATCAGACCCTGAAAAGTGACTGGTATTGTTACTAGAACATACTAATACATAGTTTTAATTTTACCTGACAGAAATAGTTTTTAAAATGGTGAGAGTTATCAATATAGAAATGCCTAATGGATGAAAATTTCTGAAAAATTTTCTGGAATCAATGGTTATCTGTGGCTGCAGGTAAGAGGTAAGAGGCACCACTCACATGCTTATAATAACATAAGCCTTCTTTTTGAAACTTGGCTCCAGAAATAAACATAATCTAGGGTACAAGTTCCAGAGAAGTTTGACTTTGCTCTTCTATTTTTAAAGATTTTTTCTTTATTTGAGAGACAGAGAGTGAGCGAGAAAGAGAGCACAAGCTGGATGAGGGCACAGGAAGGGAAAAGCAGGCTTCCTGATCAGCAGAGAGCCCGATGTGGGGCTCCACTCCAGGACTGAGCTGAAGGCAGTGGCTTAATGGGCTGAACCACCAAGGCACCCTTAGCTCTGATTTATTTCTGGGGCTTTAGGACCTTCACACAGGCCTTATGCTACAACTGAATGCATGGCAAACTTTGGGGTTCATCTGCTGAATGGTGACATTCAAGTCAGAGGTGAAAAAAAGGATCCACCAAATAAACACAGTAAGGACAGCAGAATGCAGGCAAACACAGCAAACAATGGGAGTGCGAAGGATAACCTGATGTTCCAGAATGCTACTCCTCATCCCTGTGCAATAAATGGGGCTAATCTGCTACCTTCACTAAGCAGTATCCATATGTAAATAAAAGGGCTATAAAAATCAATTTTTCTAAAACTATATGATTAAAAGATATATCTTCTTTAATCCAAATATAATGTTTCACTAGAATCAGGAAAGCAGCTTCCTTTAATAATAAAAACTTAAGTGATTTAAATTGTTAAATGGAGGCTTTGAGATAAATCTAGAAAATAAATGGCTAGCCACCATTTCTCTTTATTTTTTTTTTAAATTTTTTTTTAAGATTTTATTTATTTATTTGACAGAGAGAGATCACAAGTAGACGGAGAGGCAGGCAGAGAGAGAGAGAGAGAGAGAGGGAATCAGGCTCCCTGATGAGCAGAGAGCCCGATGCGGGACTCGATCCCAGGACCTTGAGATCATGACCTGAGCTGAAGGCAGCGGCTTAACCCACTGAGCCACCCAGGCGCCCCCCATTTCTCTTTAAAAAGAGCATATTTACAATGTTTATTTATAAGTGATTAAAAACTGATTTTAAATTTTCTCTAATCTCTGACTTAAGGTTTAAAAGGTACATTTTGGTTTCTTGATATCTCATGTTCTCTGTTCTTTTCCTTTTTTTTTTTTAAGATTTTATTTATTTATTTGTTAGACAGAGAGAGATCACAAGTAGGTGATATCTCATGTTTTCTAATAATACCACCGCATTAGCATTATGGATGCAGGTGTTAAGGACATTAAAAATACCTAAGATCCTTGTTACTAAGTACAAGGAAACTACTTCTAGGCAAACAATTAGGGCTTTTTAGAGGAAAGGTGGCGGAGCAATAGTGGAGGCAGTGGCGATGATGATGATAACCAAGCGTTCACTGTGTGCCAAGCACACTCCTCTGGGGGATCTGTTTTACGTATTTGCTCATTTACAGCTTCTTCAAAACAATCCTAACAAGTACATATTATTATTATCCTACTTTACAGACTGGGAAACTCAGGTACAGAAGTTACAGAACCCAGGCCTTGTGACCTAGAACATATACTCTTAAACTACTACACCCACACTACTTCCTTCAACCCTTCAAGATGGCACGGTTAGTTTATACAAATGTAGGATTTATTTCATTTTTAAAACATATATACATGAAGATGTACCACAAATATCTACATGTATATGTGTGCATATACACAGTCTATATGTATATAAACTAAAAATACTGTGTATGACTACTTTATATGAACTAAAAATAGCTCTGGCAAAGTACTGAAAGGAACTCTGGCACCTGGGACTGGAACAGAAACAACAAAGGCTGATGATATCCCTGTCTGTGTTCCTAGCTCAATGGGGGTTTTCTAAGTCAGTACAGGACAGTCTAGTGATTTAGTTGAACCAAATGGCCCAGAGAACAGAAATTAATCTCTAGATATCCTACACTAATATGCCTATTGAATGAAATAGTAATTCCAATAGGCAACGAAGAGAACTATGTTCTACTTAAATGTCACTAAGTCTGAGGAGAAATTCTTTAAGTATTACAGCAACCTACATTTTATGTAATTAAAATAAAAAACCTGAAATGGCATTATAAACAAAGTACTAGTTAAAAAGCTGAAGGACCATGCAGAAATTCTAAAAATTTTCAATGTAAAAAATTCTGCCTCTCCGATTATTCTCAAATACTAAAAGTTTTAAAAAAGTCATTTAAGATTTTTATAATTGAGGTAACTATACTATTAGAGTCAAGGTTATAATATAATCTATATAACCAGGAACAGAGAGGTTTTAGAGCAGTGACAGGACACAAACTAATATATAGGAAATGACTATTAAAACTATAAAACACTTAAAAAATGTTAATCTCTCCCATTTTAGTTAGTAGTTCATATGGTATCTTGCAGCACTCTAATAACCTAAGTTAAATATCTGAGTTGAAATGTTAATACTTCTGCTATAAAAACCAACAGCATTTATTTTATCAAACAAAATGGTTCATACTTCACTTGAGATTAAATATTTAAATACTACCTTTAAACTATATAGGTATATTTCTTAAGATAAATCTTGAACGCAATATTCAGTAGTTAAATCTGTATGATATTTACTTGATTTTGGAGGCAATTTGTTTATACAAGGTCTAAGTTGCTCATTTAAAACAAGTAAATGTCAAAGGAATTTCCCAAACATGTAATTTCCTTCTGACTCTTTCCTCTATCAGGATAGAAAGAAAGGCAAAGACGTAGTCCATGAAGAAAGCTAAACCCCAAGTATGCTGAGGTAATCAAATGGTGATAACAAAGGGGAAAAAAACATAATCAACACCTGCCCAAGTACTTACCGAGGGGCTGAAAAGAGCGAACAGGACTTGTATCCCTGCTGCTCTCCCGACTGGCTTCCCGGCTGCATCCTTGACTCACACTTGGTCGAGGAATACGACTACTTCGGGCTGGTAGAAACCAACAGCAGCACAGAAAGGGAGGAAACAAAAGACAGAATTTGCATTTTTTTTTTTTTTTTTAAGATTTTATTTATTTGACAGAGAGACACAGCGAGAGAGGGAACACAAGCAGGGGGAGTGGGAGAGGAAGAAGCAGGCTTCCTGCTGAGCAGAGAGCCTGATGTGGGGCTTGATCCCAGGACCCTGGGATCATGACCTGAGCTGAAGGAAGACACTTAACGAATGAGCCACTCAGGCGCCCCTAGAATTTGCATTTTTGATATGTTAGCTTTATTTTTGTTTCTTAAAAACTGATCAATCTGAGGTTGAGAACAAATTACTCTTGATAAAGCATTATCAGGAATACAGTTAAATTTGAATACAGTCCTCTAGTCTGTATAAGCTTACAAGGGTAAAATCGTGTTCTACAAATGTAAGGCTACAAATAAAAGGATTAAAATATAAATGAATTATACATTTCAGGTAAGATACCTAATTCAATTTATAACCTATATATCAATTTTCTTTGAATTCTGAGTTGTTTTCTTCTAGCTTCTAAGGGCCCAACTCTTGTCTGCCATGCTATCCAATATTCAAACCTGAAATACAAAAAAAAGGTCCCAAATCTCATAGAAAAAAACCTTACCCACGGACAGCCTAGAGGGACTAGCCTCTCTGCTACAGCCCTGGCTCCGCGGTATCTTGCTTCTCTTCGGCGCTGAGGCTGAATTGACCAAGACTCTTTGAACACCAGAGCTCACAGTGGAGAGCGCTGTTGTGGTCAGAACTCTTCCTGGAGACCCCGACCGGCTGCCAGCTGAACACCAAACATACATAACGAATGTTAAGATGTGAACTCTAAGAAAACTTGTTGAAAGGATAAAAATTCAAGAAATACATCTGAGAAAACTGGGATAGTATGGCAAGTTCTAAGTTCAAAGGAAATGGATTGAGGATGGTCATAACCTGGAAAAAAAAGAGTATGCTATATATCCTAGGACTGAACAGTAAAAATCATGTAAAATCTATTTTCAGTTTTGAGGGGTATAGGACAACACTAAAGTATGTTTCAGAACACAAACAGCATAAGAGATTTCCAAAAAAGTAACTTATCTGACAATACATTCTTTCAAATGGTTACAGGTATATATTAGAATGCTATGTATCTGCAAGGAACAGAATCAGTCATTCCATTACTGCTATTATTTTGCTAAGAATATAATAAAAATCTTCTTCATGTTAAAACAATTTGCCTTCTGAGATGCTTCTGTAGTAGCAAATTATCTTGCTACTATATAATAGTAATTTTAAAAAAATTTTACAAAATTAAATTTTAAATGTTTATATAAAATTGGGCCAGCTGAAAAAAGAAACTTGCTTCTTGCTATTTTCCAACAGCAAAGAGCTCTTGGGTGGCCATGCCTAGGATGTAGATGTAGGGGTACTGGGAGTAGAAAAGAACTTTGAGCAAATGTCAGAGAAGTCAGACCCTTTCTAAACTAGCAATTCTCAGTCTTGGAAGGCAGAGGATATGTGGTCAGGGGAAAAGAGAGAGGGAGCTGCACAAAATCTCACAGACTGGGGCAAGGGCTAAAAAAAAAGTTAAGAAACACGGTTTTAAATTAGAATTGCATGGGTTAACTTTTAAGGAAATGAGATCCTTGTCAAACAAAATATTTCACGTCTTCACTGAATGGGAAAACAAACTAGATAACTCAAAGATAAAATTTAACTCTACATTCTGAACGGCAGCACTACAGAAAAGTTAAACTTACACTTAGACAAATGAAAGCAACTCTTTATGAAAGCTACTTTTCCCCTTTGTTGGGCATCACTTGTCTTAACCAACAGGGCAGTCACTGCTCACCTTGTATAATCTTACCCAATCATGCTTCATTTTCACAGAGCAAAACCTAAAGACTCAAATGCCAATGTGGTCAAACAGAAGATGTTAATGAGGGAGGAGCACTGAGTGTAAGGGGGGGGTGACTTCACAGTTAAAAAACCCTAAAACCAGCCAGGTTTTAGGGTTTTTTAAGAAAATGAAACCTTTGAAATTTTCTCACTTTTATCATGTTGTGTAGACCAAACAATACATGAATAGAGGTAGGTTGGATGTGGTCCATGGGCTGCTGATTGTGACCCTCACCATAGTTTTCTTGGCATGGTCTTACTAAATACAATTTAAATTCATGCTTAATTCCTAAACTCTACCAGCACACAAAATGAAAATTATCTTCCACTGGTTATAGCAATACTGTTTAAAACAAAGTAGTACTTCCAATGAAATTAACAATTAACTTGAGTAGAAGGAATTCTAAATTATTACAGGGAAATTATTCAGTTTTACTTTAAAACAATGCCTCATTTGAATTGTTTCTTGGTGTTTCAGGTGAAAAATCTTCAAGTCAGATTTTTTTCAGTTATAACCTTAAGGATACCCACAAGGCACCTATTTTCTCCATGCAGTATCTAAACTAAACATACACACCGAAACATCCAAACACCCAACATGCCACAAACTCACAATGCAAGATAAGCCAATGGAATATTTTATGGGAACACTTGCAACAATATTAAAGTACAAATAATGAACTGAATGAACACGTACAATATGGTATTCTGTTAAAACTAATATAAATTCAAGGGATAGAGGTGTTGGTAGGAGACTAAGAACTCCTTGAAAAGTAGGTCTATTCAGCAGAGCGGAAACATGCAGTACAGAGGCAGAGTAATCACTTCACCTATTTGTAGGTTAACTGTGTTTATCAAAATTTTGCAAGCGCACTCTTTCTGTATTTAAATTCATTCATACCCTCTCCTAGAAAAGAAAATTGGCAGTGCTCATTTCATTTTCACTATTACCCTCTCTTCTCCACTGACTCCAATCCCCTACTAACAGTGTGATACTTCCAATCCCTGTGACTCATTTTGTAATTATTCGTACTTAGAGAAAATATCAAGGCTTTTTCCCCACCCAAGGACTACCTAGGCTAAATACTAATAAGAAAACCAAAGAGTTGAAGAAAAGGGGCATGCTAGAAAAGAAAAGAGAATAGCATGCTACTGGAAAATAATTGTAAAACTTGAAATGGGATACCTAATTTCTCTTGTGCTACCTAAAGTTTTCAAACTAACATTTTATACTTTTTACGAGGTATTTTCAAGGCATTACTAAAGCTCCTTTGCTTTTGAATATCTAAACCTGTGGGATCGACTTGGATAATTTCAACAATTGAAGGTTTTGGTAATAAAATAAAGACAGGCCAAAGATAATTGGCAATTTTTGCTCCAATATGGCTACACAATGATGGAATTTTATGTTGAGAATTTCTGCTGAATAGAACCCATTCTCAATAATGAAAATATGATCAAACAATAGATGCACACATAAAGTCTATAGATTCTTACCACCAATGGTATTAGCAGATTGTGATCCTGAACAAGTGTAAAGGCAGAATTAGGGTAAGGGTTATAATCCACGAAGAGGGAAGGAGCAGATTTAAAATGAATGGCAGATGGAAATAAGAAAGCTTTAGTCAGTTCTTAGAAAATAAAAAACCCTAAAGCAAAAAAAAGCAAACCTTAAAAGAAAAATCCCTAAGCCATAGACGTCTGTAACAAAAGCAGTACATTTAAGTAGCTTTTACAGCTGAAATCAGAGACTCATGTACAAAGCAGATGAAATGAAGTTGCAAAAGTAAATGTAAATTCTTCAGCTTTTCTTTTACTAATAGCCTATAATCTAAATAATTAAATGTTTAACTTTTAAGCATTTAAACATTTAATTTAAAAGTACAGGTAAAGAAGAACTATAGTATCTTATAGCTGAAGAAAGCTTACATGAAAAAGCTACAAATTTTTTTTTAAGATGCACAGGAAAACAAAACAAAAAAAAAACGGCAGGGGTTGGGGTGAAGAGACCAAGTTTCTGACAGGCTGTACAGTCATTTGTACAAAACCAGTCACTACCAACAATAACAAAAGACACCATCCTTATGTAAATATAAATCCGGAAGTCTCTCCATTGGGTCTGCTTTTATTTATTTTGGTTAGTCATCAGAATACACCTGCTTTGACCCAAGAGATTTTCTTTTCCCCCTAAATGGTAACATAAAAATTTGAAAAGATCATGCAAACCCTAATGAATTACTTCCCAACAAAGTGAATACGGAGGTCACAGCAATATTTCTGTGCAAATATGTTGTAAAGAAACTTGCATCAAATCATATAGGGCCACAATTTCTGTTTTCGAAAGAATCTGGAATGGAATATACAGTCATTCAAATAAATAAGCAAGCAAGCAAACAAAAACCTCTCCAATATGATTTAAAACCCAAGTGATTTCATAGTGAGGGTCTTCTGATCTTAAAATCCTACCAGGTCTAAAAAGCCTATCATTATGTTCTCATACGTCAGGAGAGGATTTGAAGTATTGTAGACTGGGTTTCAAAGTGAAAAACCAAATGTAAAAAAGTTATTCCAAATCTTACTGAAGTGATCAGTAATTACAATATACCTAAAAGGGAGGTCCTTAGGTAATATATTAGAAAACCATACGCAAAGCACTTTAAATCTCTGTCACAAGTTGTTTTCGTATTACTTTAGAAAAGAACTAAATAAAATAGCTCACATCAAATTAAATTTTATCCTTAAGATACTGGATACAGACAGTTTTGGGTTGCTATCTTTATTCTTCTTTATGCTTTAAGTTTCCTAACATTATCATTTTTTATTTGTTTCCCAAAGGCCATACATAAACAACGTACAAAAGTACACAACAAGAGTTTAAAATTCAGTTGACGTTAGGTTAATAATAACAGGGAGGACAATTTATCAGCTGAAATACAGAGTGCTTATTCTGGGCCCAGATACCATCTTAAAGTACATTAAATGCACTGTAATGTTTAATCCTCACTACAATCTCGGAGGATCTCCTCCTCTGAGATTATTCTCCTCATTTTATAGATAAATATACAGAAATACAGCAACGTTACGTAGACTGGAAGAGCTATGATTCATATGTGGGTAATATGGCTCCAGAGTGCATGATCTAAATCAGATACTTCTGAGACTTTATTATACACAAATCACTTGGTGGTCTTGTTAAAAAGACTGAATCCAGGACATTGTGGTGGCACTGTGCATTTCTAACTAGCTCCCAGGTGATGCTGATGCTACATTTGGAGTAGCATGGCTAACCAACTATGCTATAACTGCTAAAGACTGAACTACTTAAGAAAATTATTCTAAAAATACAGAAAAAGAAATTAAAAATCAGGGGAGAATGTGATATGATCTATTCCTAATGTGGAATTTGGAAGAGCCCTTACCCAGAGGGCATTTTCCATTTTTCTTACTTATAAATAATCATCAATTTGCAAACCAATTTTACCAAGCATTTCCTTATTTTGGGGGCTCTTATTAATATTCCCATCATTTCTCTGTCTGGATTTTTTGACTTTGGAAAGAGAAGAAAAGGAAAAACTGCTGGTAGGACTTGTGTAATCACCACCTGGCCCCCTCCAAGCCTAGCTGTTTTCCCTAATTCCAAGATTTGGGAATCAAACTAAAAACAGACAAATGGGACATCTATATCTTGATAAATCACCTACACCACCATGGAAGACAGTTATATATACTTCTTTTCAAAATAGCCAAGTATGCAGAATAACCCCCAGTTGCTTCCTTAGAAAAAAAAATCCTGTTTTTAGAGCTAAGTGCTAATGAAAATCTCTTGATAAAGAAAGAATAGGAACAAACTCTTAAATTAATAATGCCATAAATGTATGGGTTATTATTCTGGAACATGTAGAAATGAATCATTCATTTTACCTAGACCTCAAAATTGTGCTTTTTAATAATTGTGCTTATGAGGAACTCAGCTCCCAATGAAACAGTAAAAATATAAATCTTAAATTTAATAAGAAATATAACAGAACTGGTCATCTTATGTTTCCTCACTATGAATCAGTATATACCTGCCAAAAATGCTAACCATATTCTAATAGATTTTGGGGAGAGTACGAAGACACACATATCTGTCCTTGAATAGGATTAGCTAGGTGCAACCAGATTAGATGCTAACATATGGCAATTATTTTGCTCCTAAAAAGCACAATTTTCTACATTTGCAAGTTTCTGCATAGTCTTTGAAAACCTTAATGCTAAGAGATTTGTGCTACTTAGAATATCTCCATGCAAAACTTTGTACAGCAGATGAAGTTTTTTCTTTCTAAGGGGTGGATATCAATGATGCAGCCCTAGTAACACACCAAAGACAAGACAACACCCACTCAAAAAAATTCCAAAACATGCACAACAACTGATCCAAAACATTGAAAAAAAAATACCTTCATTTTTGTCAGGTGATGATGAACCTAAAGTACAGAACAAGAACTCAGTATGTGGCTTGTCTTTTTTGAAGTTAGCTTTGTCTTTATCCACTGGTCAATCTCCTAATACAATCATATACAAGCAACACACTTATCCTAGTGTATTATAAATCCAGGAAAACTCAGGCAATACGTACGCTGTGACTGAGACACCATTTTTGTTCGACTTCTTCCTCGAGAATCTGTCTTGGCATTTCCCATGCCAGCAAGTGGTGCTGAAAGCTTTGCTCTTACCCGGCCTAAGGAATAAAATTATTTATGTAATTAAAGACATTTTTCTATAATGATATTTAGTAATGAGGAAAAAAAAAATCTCACTATAATTTTCTAATTGGGTGTGCTTTTCAAGTATTGTTAAGTTTTGTTAACAACATAACCATCACTGACAGGTGATACTTCTCTTAAAATTTTTAAAATACGTACTGCCTTTTATGTGTTGCACCATAAGCTAACTTTCCTTCAAGGGTAAAAGTAAAGTCAAACTAGAAGATTTCCATTCTTAGTTTGAGATTAGTTCAGTAGAGTCATAATTGAGATAATTACCACAGGCATGTTACTTGTTTCTTAATTGGCAGTTCCAATTCTAAGATTTCAGTTTCCATGAAATTTAGTTTATTCTCAAATACAGCTTATGGTTTTATAAATATCAGTCTAATCTTATTAGAAACAACTATCCAAACAATTCTTTTGACTGAAAACATACTTCTAAAAGGGATTTGCAAGAAGAGGTAATATTAGGTAAAATATTTAATATTTTTATCCTGTGCTAAACATCAGATTACTACAGACAAATATGGACACATTTATGATTCTTTTCCCCCAATCAATTTCATTTATAAAATGATTTGAGGAAATACCTATCACATAAGTGTTGGCACTTTTCTCAGCATAACTCCCTTCTCCTCTACCAATGTCTCATCCCCCTCCACAAAATCAAGCCACAAACATCTATTTCTAGAGCTTCTAAGCAAAGGAGATAATGTTGATCAAAGTACCTAAGTAAAGTGTCATTAGCAAAAACAAAAGTATATTACTAGTAGGTACTATGGTATTCTCAAGCAGTCTCAACCATCTCAAATCAGAACCAATACTAAACACAATCATAAAGAAGGGCTCAGAATCCTGCTCAGTTAAAAGAAACAATTTGTAGGGCAATCATTATACTGGATAGCCTGATATGGCTATATTAACTAGGAAAAAATAATGAAGAGTAAGGAGAAACTATAAAATTAAGAAATGAGTGATGGAAGATAAGAGTGATTAAAAACCAGGAATACAACAGAAGCAAAACCAGAACTCTAGGTGGTGAGTTTAGCATTCTCAATTCTTCAAGGCCCTGAATAAGCCCATAGTTCAGGCCTTTCACCCTTTTACAGAGTCTGTTTAGAGGTAGGATACAATGTTCTCCCGACTAAGAAGTAAAACAGAAAGACAAAATTATTATTTTTGAAATGGAAAATTTATCCAATATAACAAAGAAATCAGGACAGGTATTTTTGATACTGTTGTTCTAAATTACAATGTCACAGTGCCAGAAACCATTTTTATAGAGTACTCCAACTGATATGAAAAATAAGAAATATTTCAAATATATCAGAGTAGGTAGGAGATTAAAATTGTTAAATATACTTGGTTTTATATCACAAGAAAAGGTCATCCATGTAAAACTTAGGAGAAAAAGAAGTGTGTTTCAAAATCAGAGGTTTAACAAGACAGCCTTCAGGCAATATAAATTAAAAAACTGAATTTTTTTCTTTCTACAAATTCAAAAACAATAAATATTTTCTTAAAGTAAACTGGCTCAATAAAATAGAGTAGTGTATCTAGCAAGTTTTTTGTCATCTCAAATTCAAATCATATATGCAATTCTCCACTGATTCTAAATCAAAGACACACTTAAAAGCAGACTAAATAAATGCATTTAAACTCCCATGATACAGCAATGGAGCATGCTCCCCCAAAGTATAAATGAATTAGCATAAATTAAAAAGCAAAACATAAAAATAAGGAAAAGCACTAATGACGCTACAGGAAAAAAAATTGTTTACTAACTTTATACTAGAAATTATTAAACATGTTAAGAAATTATGTTTTCCAGCATGAGATGATCCAAGATACAAAGCAAAACTCCAAATGAAGAACTAAAGGAAAAAAATTCACAAGTGTAACTAACACAACCAAACATAAAATGTAGATGCTACCACAGCTGGCAAATTATATAGTTTTGCAAAAAAAAAAAAAAAAGCCCATGTTAGTTTTTAATATTTAATTCCTACTAATGAAAATGTTAATGTAGAGGTATTTGTGTTACTAACAAAATGTATAATTCTTACCATCTTCGGATGTTGCTCCTAAATAAGAGAAATAAAACAATAACATTTCAACAAATTCTGCCGATGCTGATGCTAAGACCTACTTGCACCTCCCACCCAAGACTAAAATGAAAGAGTGAAAAAAATATCTCTTAGTCTTATAGCCTTACCCAAAATTTGAGGCCATCTAATGATCCACAGCACAAGAAAAGGTTAAAACTAGACAAATGAAAATGGCGAAATTTCACAGCACTTTTATCTGCTCCATTTCATACTCAAAATGTGAAATGGTGAAGAAAATTATGGAAGGTAATCCCTCAAGAAAGACATAACCCTGTCATTACTTTCTGAAATGAAGGTTTTTACAAAATAAGAATATTTTTTGTGCATTTTCAAAAAGTTGTCCATAAAAGAACTAGAAGAGCTAACTGACAAACATAGAAGTCAAATCCATGATGTAGACCTCATTAATGCAGTATCTTCATTAAAGCATTACAAAGACCTATCAATCCATCAGCTATTTACTCAACATTTATATATGTGCTCTCTAAGATGTCAATGAAAAGTAGCAGAAATGAACAAGTGAAAATGTCACAACTCTATACTAACACATAATGTATTATTAGCCCCAGGTAAAAATGTCACAACTCTGTGCAATAATAGATGTATCTCTGTATGTGTATAGACAGATTTCTTTTTTAAACACAGGACTGAACATCAGGTGAGAGTAACACATCACATGACACAGATGATTCTTCAAATAGGTTGATGTTTCTGAGCCAAACAAAAAAAGATCTTAATCTGGAAAGTGAGAATAGTTTAAGGACACAGAATTCCAGTGTGAGAAATGATACCATAAAGTGTTTAAAATACAGAAACTATCTTGTGGTGGGTTTTCATTTCATTCAATAATTTTTTTAACTTATGAGAGACATTAAACATCCAGAGGAACATAGAGACAATATAAGTAACAGTCATGTACCAACCCAAGATGAAATAAATCTCCCATTTCATCAGAATGGAAGATGTATCTATTTAAGAGCTTATATAATAATTGACAGAAAAACATACAATTTCCCACCTTTCCTAGATCTCCTACTAAGACTTACAGATTCAGTATCTTCTTACAAGTTCTTAAAAAAAGCTCAAGTTCCTAGACAACAGTATGGTATCTGATGAAGTGAAGGGAAAATGTAGATAATATGCCATGTAGTATCTGACAAATACCATAAAGATAAAAATACCACACTGAACCAAGCAAGTATAAACTATAATCACTTAATACTGAGATTAAAAAGGCAAAACTTTTCAAACAAAAAAAAGTTCAGTCCTGATTAAATGTTAGTTTTAAATTTGTTCTTAAAAAGACAGCATTGTAACTTGCATTTTGTTTTCACAAATAACCACATGAATCTGTAAAATATCTGATTTGTCTCTCTCCGTATCACAGTTAGTAAACTAAAGAGTTCAATCAAATGACTTATGAGATTTCTTTCCATTCTTATGATTCTGATTCTATTTCAGAGAGAGACTTGAGAAATCAAGAGTATTTCTATGAGCTAAGGTAAAAAATTTTAAGATAACTGATTTAACTTAAAAGAAACAGTATCCTAGTATTTGAATAGAATGGGAAACCCAAAAATGAATATGCTTAACCCAAAATTTTAGAGAATTAGGTAGCCACTTTTACATTAAGATTGCTAGAAAATAAGCAGTATATTTTTGAAAAGAGAATGAAGATATTATACAGAATCCAAGAGCCATAAAAATCTTTAGTAGAATTAGAAAAGTAAGTTCTTACCATCCATCTTGTCAGAAGTATCCTCTTTGATGAAAGAGCAAGCAAAGAACAGAGGAAAACTCAGTATGTTAGAAAAATATGATTTTAAAATCCCTAGGACATTATTTTTAAGAAGACAGAATTCATAGTACAGACACGTATATGAAACTTGTACTCAATTAAAACATACTAGGAGATTTAAACAAGATGAGGTTCCTTTGTGAGAAAAAGATACAAAAACAAAGATAATGAGTTTGATTTTCACTTGCCTAGAGTGAGAAGTTAGTGAAGCCCATATCCCAGCTTGGTACCCTTGCCACCATCAGGCAGACCTCTTGCTTTGGTCTTCTGAGTTTCCTGACATCAAACACTCATCGTATTCCCATTCCCCATTCTCCCCATTCCCAAAGAAACTGGGAGAAGAAAACCTAGTAGCAACTGCTTTAAGTAATGAACTAAGTTTAAACACTGCAAGATTATAGTAAGAAAAGTCTCTAATGACTTCCAAATCCAATCTCACAAGCACACATCTTTCTCCCGAGTTCCATTACCATACCATCTTGATGCCACTGTACCTCTCTTTCTCATTATACTACAACTCCTTAACACCTCCAGTCTGATGTCTCACTGGGACTTCAAATTCTAAATGCATAAAATGCAACAAGATTTTCAGCTGCTCATCCTTTAGCAATATACCACTAGACTGAGAGACTCCTGAGTACAAAAGCATCTATTTCTGGATCTCCATGACCTAATGGGGTGCCTGGCAAAAACAGAAGTGCTCATTAAGTGTTTGCTGAAAAACAATGGAACACTCCCTCTGATCAATAAATGTTCAGCCATGACAAGCAAGGCTCAAAGCAGAAGAAAACAGAATACATCAGTCTCATGTGTATAAGAAAGCTGATGGAGGGAGAGGCGGGTAGTGGGGAAAGGGAGGCAGAGAAGAGAAGGAGAGAAGCAGAAGAGGGGGGAGGGAGGAGAATAGGGGAGAGGGAGAGAGACAAAAAAAGGAAGGAAGAAATAGAGAAACAGAAAAAGAATGAGAAAATCCATTATCCAGGCCCTGGAAAGAGCCAAAGGCAAGGAGTTCATTGCCTCTGAGTGTAAACATGGGCCAGAAAAAGAGGATAGAGGGACATCTTTCCCTTCTGTAATGAAGTAAATGTGCAATTCAAACCTTAAAAAACTAAAAGAAACTAATTAAGTCAATCTCACAGCACGTTCTTATGAAAAAAAAAAGTTGTTACAAATTGCCTTCCTAGTTCACACCGAAACATTTCAAATATTGTATTTTTCTGGTAATAAAATAATAGATGCTAAATACCACATTTTTAAGACTCCAGATAAATACATTTTATGTTTTCCAGTTTCTTCCCTACTAAAAAAAAGCTGTAATTTATGTATCATAAAATTAACCTTTTATGCTATACAATTCAATATCTTTAGTGTATTAATAGGTTGAACAACTCTTATTCACTAATTCTAAAAAGTTTTTATCACCCCCAAAAGAAATCCTGTTAGGAGTCATTCTCTATTCCCCTCTTTGCCCTTGGCAACTAATTTACTTTCTTTTTCTGTGGATCTATCTACTCTAGACATTGCATGTAAGTGGAACCAAACAACAAATGTCCACCCATCCTGAAGCATGCTTTAGTACTTTTATGTAACATATTCCTTTTTATGGCTGAATAATATTCCACTCTATTTAACAATATCTATTTAACCATTCATCAGCTGATGGACATTTGGGTTGTTTCCATGGCTATTATGAATACTGTTGCTATGAAGATTCATGTACACATTTTCATAACATATTCTTCATATTATTTTGGAACATACTAGCTAGGAATGGAACTGCTGGTCAGCTGATAACTCTGTTTCACTTTTGAGAAACCCCCAAGCTGTTGCCATAGCAATTCCACTATTCTACATTCTTAACATCACTGCATGAGGGTTCTAATTTCTCCATATCCTCACAAGCATTTGTTATTGTCCATCTCTTTGATAACAGCCCTCTTCATGAATAAAGTGGTATCTTATTATGCTTTTTTTTTTAAAGATTTTTATTTATTTGAGAGAGAATGAGTGAGAAAGAGCATGAGAGAGGAGAAGGTCAGAGTGAGAAGCAGACTCCCCAAAGAGCTGGGAGCCCGAAGCGGAACTCGATCCTGGAAGTCCGGGATCATGACCTGAGCCGAAGGCAGTCGTCCAACCAACTGAGCCACCCAGGTGCCCTCTTATTATGCTTTTGATTTGCACTTTCCTAATGACTAATAATGTTAGGCATCTTTTCATGCACTTACTGGCAATCTGTATGTTGTCTTTAGAGAAATGTCTATTCAAATCTTTTGCACACTTTTAAATTGAATTGTCTTTGTTACTGAGTTATAAGAGTTCTTCATGTAATTGGAATAGAAGTCCCTAATATCAGTTATGTGATTTGAAACGTTTTCTCTCCTCCTCTATGCTGTCCTTTCACTTTCTTGATGGTGCCTTTGGAAGCACTAAAGTTTTAAATTTTGATGAAGCCCAGTTTATCTATCCTTTCCTATGTTGTCTGTGTGTGTGGTGTAGTATCTAAGAAAACATCACTTAAAAAATTTACACCTATGTTTTCTTCCAAGTGTTTTACAGTTTTAGCTCTTACATTTGGGTCTTTGATCCATTTTGAGTTAACTTTCTGGATATGGTGTGAGGTAGGGATCCAAATGCATTCCTTGGCAAGTAGCTATCTAGTTGCTTCAGCACCATTTGTTGAAATGAATTCTTTCCCCAGTGAACGGTCTTGGCACCCTTGTGAAAAAAATCAACTGATCATAAATATACAGGTTTATTTCTGCTCCTCAACTCCACTTCATTGGACTATATATCTATCCTTAAGCCCATACTACAGAGGCTTGATTACTGTAGCTCTGAATAAGTTTTTAGAGTGGAAAGTGTGAATCCAACCAACTTTTTCAAGATTGTTCTTTCTCAAAATCGTTTCATCTATTTTGGATTCCCTGCATTTTCACATGGATTTTAGGATGTGTGTGTCAATGTCCATAACAAGGCATCTGGACTTTTGACAGGGATTGCATTAAATCTATAGGTCAATTTGTGATCTTAACAATGCCAAGTCTTTAATTTTTTAAGGATTTGAGAAAGAGAGAGCATGAGCAAGTGCAGTGGGGGAGAAGGAGAGAATTTCCAGCAGACTCCCTGCTAAGCACAGAGCCCAAGGTGGGACTAGATCTCATGACCCATGAGAACATGACCTGAGCTGAAACGAAGAGTTGGATGCTCAATCGACTAAGCCACCCAGGCACCCCCAGTAGTAAATCTTTAAAGAAGCTGGGTGTCTTTCCATTAATTTAGATTTTTAACAATGTATTGTAGTTTCCAGTGAACAAGTGTGAAAATATACATATAAAAATTTTTTGCTCTTGGTTCTCTGTCCTCTGGTTCCTCACACAGAGTTCCTAAGACCTTCATAATTTCCCAAATTACAAAAGCACTAAGAGTATCTTTTTTGTTCTAATATTTGGTCTTTGACCCTGGTACCTGACACAGATACCTTGACTTAAGACCCTTGTAATTTTCTGAGTGAAAGCAGTGTCTTGTTTTAATGAGGTGATTCCTGGTGTGCTCCTGGAGAGAACGGAGGCTGGTCACCAGAGAGATGAAGAAGCATGATTAGAAGCTCGGAATTTTTAGGCATTCTCCCTCTTCTGGGAAAGGGAGAAAAACTGAAGACTTAGTTAATGACTGATCATACCTATGTGATGAAGCGTCCCTAAAAATCACCAAAGTACAAGGTTCAGAGACTTTCTGGTTTGGTTAATGTGCCAGGAGGGTGGCACAATATAACTCCATGGGAACAAAAACTCCTGGGCTTTGTACCCTTCCAGACCTTGCCTCATGTATCTCTTCATCTGGCTGCCCATTCAAATCTTTTACAAGTCCTTTGTAACAAACTAGCAGTCTAATAAGTAGACTGTTTTCTCGAGTTTTGTGAGTCACTCTAGCAAATTAACTGAACCTGAAGAGGAGGTTATCAGAACCTCTGATTATAGTCCATTTGGTCAGAAGCACCGGTGACGACCTGGATATGCAATTGATGTCTGAAGAGTGGGGATGGGGGCTGGCAGGGGCAGTCTTATAGAACTGAGCCCTTAATCTGTGAGGTCTATGCTAATTATGGCTAGAGTTAGAGCTGAATTGAAACGTAGGACATCCAGCTGTAGAACTGGTTGGTGTG
Organism: Lutra lutra; assembly: GCF_902655055.1. Taxonomy (NCBI): domain Eukaryota; kingdom Metazoa; phylum Chordata; class Mammalia; order Carnivora; family Mustelidae; genus Lutra; species Lutra lutra. The sequence goes on from NC_062278.1 coordinate 160,227,215, forward strand.
GAAAACCAACAAATCTGGTGCCAGCAGTATTATGAGTGTTAAGAATAAAGAAAAAATACAGGAGTGATTTTTCCTAGAGAAGTTTTACATTTCTTTTGTTACTATTAATTCCTAAGTATTTTATTCTTTTTGATGCTACTACAATTGGTATTTATTTTCAAATTATTTATCACTAGCATTTAGAAACTTAACTGAGTTTTGTATATTGATCTTATATTCTGCAGCCTTGCTGAACTCATTATTAAGCTCTAACAGTTTTTTTTGTGGATGCCTTAGGATTTTCTCAATATAAGGTCATGTTTTCTGCAAATACAGACAGTTTTACTTTTCTTCCAATTTGGATACATCTTATTTCTTTTGCTTGCCCTAATGACCTAGCTAGAACCTCCATGGTAACGTTAGGAAGGGCAAGAGTAGACATCCTTATCTTGCTAATCTTGGGAGAAAACATCCAGTCTTTCACATTAAGTATGGTATTAGCTGTGGATTTTTCATAGATGCTCTTTACCAGGTTCACAAATTTCCCTTCTACTCCTAGTTTGTTGATTATTTTTTATCATGAAAAGGTCTTAGGCTTTGTAAAATGCCTTTTCTGCATGTACTGAAATAATTAGGTGGTTTATGTCCTTTATTCTATTAATAAAATGTATTTAATTGATTCATTTTCATATACTGAAGTAACACTGCATTCCCAGTAATGTTTCTTTCTTTTTTTTTTTTTAAGATTTTATTTATTTATTTGACAGATAAGAGATCACAAGTAGGCAGAGCAGCAGGCAGAGAGAGAGAGAGGAGGAAGCAGGCTCCCTACTGAGCAGAGAGCCCGATTTGGGGCTCGATCCCAGGACCCTGAGATCATGACCTGAGCCGAAGGCAGAGGCTTTAACCCACTGAGCCACCCAGGTGCCCCCCCCAGTAATGTTTCTAATGCAGAAAAGTTTTATGAAAATTAAAAGCACTGAACAACCCACTGTTGACATCCTTGTTAACATCTTTGTTTAATAAATGTGTATTTATCTGTGTATAATTTTATACAAAATGATGAAAGTATCACTCATTTGATAGGATCATTTGATCTTTGTTGAAAATGTTACTTGTTAATGGCTGCATAGTATTTATAAGTATGTATAATTTAATCATACCCCTTTTGTTACAGAACAAGGTTGACTCTAATAACATCTATTATTAAAAATACGATGAATATTCTTTTTTATTTCTTGCATAATTATCTACAAAAACTGAATTACTAGATCTAAATTCTGAACATTTAGGGGCACCTTGGTGGCTCGGTCGGTTAAGCATCCGACTCTTGATTTTGGCTCAGGTCATGATCTCAGGTTCATGAGACTGAGCCCTGTGTCAGAGTCTGCGCTGGATGTACAGGCTGCTTAAGATTCTCTTTTCCCCCTCTCTGTGCCCCTCCCTGGTCCTGCTCATGCTTGCACTCTTTAAAAAAAATAAAATAAAATAAATAATAATAAATGAATTCTGAATATTTAGCTTCATGAATTCAATAATATTGTAATAACATTATATGGTGACTATACTTATTGTGGTGAGCACTGAGTAATGTATACAATTGTTGAATCAATAGGTGGTACCTGTGAAACTAGTATTATATTGTATGTCAATTTTATTTCAATAATAAATAATAAATAATAATAATAATGAAGAAAAGCTTCATGGTATTACTAAATTGCAACTTAGAAAAAGTGTTCCATGTTTAATTCACATCAGCACTTTTTAACTGTATTTTTTTTATCAGCATCAGGCACTAATCCTAAATTTTTATTTACATTCTTTCAATTTGCACTTGTTTGAGTCCAGCTAAGATTCAACATTTGTTCTGGTGTTTTGAGAGGACAATTTTGATATACGTAGACTATTTTTCTATATAAGTGCATCTGTTTTTCATAGACTCATAAAACTTGCTGACATTTTAGCTGTTTTGGTAGTATGAGATAAAACTTTCTCCCCTTTAGCTTTTTAGCCACTTGATTTTATATTTTCAGACTTAAAATTTAAATCAGAGGGACTTTTCCCTCACGACTTTTCAGTATTTATGTTTAGAAATTCCTTCCCTAACCTGAGATTTCTTTTTATCAAGCTATTTTTCAACTCAGTCATCTGGAATAAATTTTTATATGGTGTGAAAAATGGTTCTAACTTAATTTTTTTAATAAAGATTTTTATTTATTTATTTGACAGATAGAGACCACAAGTAGGCAGAGAGGCAGGCAGAGAGAGAGAGGAGGAAGCAGGCTCCCTGCTGAGCAGAGAGCCTGATGTGGGGCTCGATCCCAGGACTCTGGGATCACAACCTGAGCCTAAGGCAAAGGCTTTAACCCACTGAGCCACCCAGGCGCTCTGGTTCTAACTTAATTTTATACCAAATTGTAAACCATGTGTCTAAACACCATTTACTGAATTATTTATCTTTTCCTCATTGAATGTAGCTGTGCCAACTTTATCATGTACTACAGTTCATTCCAATATCTCTGTACTTCCTACTGTGCTCCAGTGAGCTGCCTGCTTAGTGTTTTACCAGTACTACCCAAGGAAAAGAAAAATGAAGCACAAAAACAGAGAAGCAAAATGAATAACCAGCCTCAAACTTGTAGCATTGATAAACAAAAGAATGCCTGGCCATCTCAGCTGAAGAGCACACAGCTCTTGATCCCGGGGTCATGAATTCAAGCCCTACATTGGGCGTAGAGATTACTTAGACAGACAGATATACTAAAAAAAAATTAATAATAAAGTTGATAAACATAAAAAACAAATTCCAAATAGCTTTGGGAATACATGATTAAACTCTGATTTTAATTAAGCTTTGCATTTTCTCCAGATCCCCAAAGGCTTTTAACTTTTTGGTAAGGGAAGAGAAGCTGGATGGATACAAGGCCAAAGCCCTTCCCAACTTTCTTAGTAACCAGTAGTTAAATGTGGCAGTAGTGCAGAACTATGAAAATTCTACAGGCAAATCATGGACTCAAGAATTGTTCCTCTGATCAAGATGATTAGGAGGATTACAAAGGAAAAAGTAAAAACAAGGCAGCTTAAATACCTTAGAATTGTGTTCTAAGTATAGATTCATATTAAAACATATGGACTATCCTTAACTAGCAAGGATGAAATAGAAATGATTAAGATATCACCACCATCCTGACTTCACTGAGACCATAATGTAGAATATCCCATAATGAGCTGTCTTACCTAGTGATGCATAGGAACCTGGATTCAGGGCACCTGCACCTAACCGTCCACTTCGCACAGACTGCCCGGCAGCATGATGTGCCTTAGCACCAGCAGCAGCATTCACATCAATGTCACTTCGTGAACGCTGCAGGCTTCCTGGAAGGGAACTGGCTTTGCTGCTGCCTGCTGATACTATGGGAAACAAAGCATAGGTAACCTATGTTATTTAAATCACTGCGAACAGCATGAAAATTATATAAACCCGAAACTGTCATGAGCTAATGACAAATGGTCAAAAAGGAGGCAGGGTACAAATGAACACTACAAAGTACTTTACAGTATTTTAAAGTAAGAATGCTTCCATTTCAGTCCTGTTGCAACTACATCTTCTTGGACAATTTTCTCAACACTCCTCTTCCTCACTTTCCTCTTCCATAAATTGAGAAAACAAAATTCCTTTATAAATATTCTTTAAAAATATCCTTTATAAAATTTACACAACCATTTTGTAGATCAAGAGATGGTGCTCACGACTGATTCATGAAAATGAAGCACTGTACATGATAAACAGATGGCAACACTGTTATTTTTTACTATCAGAAAAATGCAGGGAGAACTTCTCCAGGATATGGTTAGTCAGAGTAATGCAGATTCTACCACTCTTAGGCAATGCAAATTAAGTCATTAAATTTCTGGTCTTTAGTTTATCAGTTTTATAAAGAGTTTTATACACTGTGAGTTATGATCCATGAACAGGCTGTGAAATCAACAGAGTGGGTCATGACCAGCACTGTAAAGAACTGAAACAAAAGAGAAGAACAGAGTGCATCACAAGTAAGGGTAAGTAATGCTTCAGGGAACTTGGATTATGCCATATACTATGTAATATATATATATATAGTATACACTACATTGTACATATTATGTATAGTATATGTATACAGTCTACAAACACAGCTACAACGTATGTATGTGGTGTTAGGTTTCTATGTAAAATATGCTATGACTCTTGCTTAAAAAGGCAGTTTACCTCTTCCAGCCACAGTTGATGGGTTTGCTGTAGACCATTTGGAAGAAAAAGGGCGACTGCAAGGTAACAAAAAAAGACTTAGTAAGAAGATGTAATTTATTACACTTCTCAAAACAATTAATGAAATAGTATTGAGTTTCCTGAATTTTATTTTTTTTAAATAAAAATTTTATTTTATTTTTTATTACTTCTAATTTTATTTTTCCTTTTACAAATCACTTGAGAACAGTGGTCACCTATCAGTGGTATCTCATCTGCGAAGCAAAGATGAAGTAACTAGCAATGAAGAGATTGTAAGCTCTACCAAGACAGGCAACCAGCTTGCTTTTGTTCACTCTGGTCCTCAGCACCAATTACAGTGCTCACCACAGAGGATGCAATAAAGCACACTCCCACATTTGTATTCTAAGATGTTTTCCTTAGGAGGAGAGAGAGAGTTATCACTAGCACACATGGAATTCAGCATGACCAAAGCCCCTTTCACCTAAGCCATACTGGCTAGTGGCCGCTGGCAATTCATGCCATTATCATGTAGGTATCACACCACCTACAGCAGTGCTCCTGAGCATGACTGCATGGGATAAGAGAAATGAGGCTAAGAACTACTGCTGAGGATAACACGGTTAGAAAGCAAAACAGCTCAAATCCTCTCAAAGAACCCAACATCTCCTTTAGTACCTTTTTTTTTTTTTAAAAGATTTTATTTATTTATTTGACAGAGAGAAATCACAAGTAAGCAGAGAGGCAGGCAGAGAGAGAGGAGGAGGCAGGCTCCCTGCTGAGCAGAAAGCCCGATGTGGGGCTCGAACCCAGGACCCGGGATCATGACCTGAGCCGAAGGCAGCGGCTTAACCCACTGAGCCACCCAGGCGCCCCAACCTTTAGTACCTTTTAATTATAATGCCATTCTGTAGTCCAGAGATAAATAATACATCTAAATATGTAAGGGGGATTAGGAAAGTATACCTATAAATCTTAAAACTGGGGGGAAGAGAGGCAAAGACTCCAAACAGGTTAACATCAGGGTACTGAAAAATATTTTTTAAGTTATTATTATCAAAATGTAAATCTGGTAGTTGGTTATTAAACCCAGTATTGTATTATTTTTTATAACTTGCCCTTAAAACTGTTATTCTATTAGACTGAGGCAGACCACTTCAAGGTTCACAGAACTTAAAGCTGGTTATGTTTAAAGATGTTAATACTAAATAAGATTAAATATCTTGTTTGGGTACTTGCTATTTAAAGTATGGTCCATACTAAAAAAGCAAAGATATCGTCTAGGAACATGTTAAAAAATGCAAAATCTCAGGCCCTGTCCCAGATCCACTGAATCAGATTATTCATTTTAACAAGATCTTTAGATGATTCATAGGCACTTTGAAGTTTGAGCAAAGTAAATAAAAGTAAAGGGAAAAAAACAACAAAGCTCATTTGCAGTGAAGATTTTAACACAAATTTAAACCGAAGTTTGGATAGGTTAATTATTCCTACAATAATTATACTGAAATCGGATCATATCTGCTTTTCTTGCGAAAACCTGTAAGTAACTGCATGTTAGTCCAGTACTCACAAGACCCTGTGAGAGCGTCCTTGAGTCTCTGCCCTAGTTTGCCTCACTAGACTCACCCTGGTCCCACTCCTCCAGAGAGGGGGGGGTCAAAATCCTAAAGGGACAGGAATCACAGAGAGGTAGCCCACATTCTGTGAGGAAACCTGTAGATACTGGAGGCCACGGCTTGGGAATAGAGATGGCACTAAAGATTTTAGCAACCTCATAGGGCTGGAGAGATAGAAAATTAGAGTAAGGCTGCCAAGGCAGCAAGGGTCTGAGGAAGCCAACATTTAATGATGAGAATGGAATTACACAGAAGTGAGTCAGATGCTAGGGAATCTGGCCCCTCTGAAGGGATTTGCTGAAGTTTTAAGCTGTGCAAAAGACAACACAGGAAAGCAGTGTGTTTTTACCAGTCACACAGTGCTGTGTCAGAGTTCTGAAGATGACTCCCAAATCCCCATTATAGTTCCTCCATTATAATGCCCTAGAAATGGGCTGCTTACTATATGAACTATTTGGGGATATTAAAAAATGTATATAAATCAGTGTTTCCCAGTATTTTTTACAGACATGAAAATACAGAAACAAAATCTGAATCACTAAACTCTTCATCCCAAAAGAAGTTACACAGGCATGCAACCAACCCTTGAGGCACAGACCAAAAAAAAAGTAAGTACAGTTGACCCTTGAACAACATAGATTGAACTGTGTGGGTCCATGTCTACGTAGATTATTTTTTCATCAAATACAGTACTGTGCTGTAAATGTATCTTATCTTCCTATGGTTCTCCTAAATAACATTTTCTTTTCTCTACCTTAACTTTATTGTAAGAATACTATACATAACATATATACAACGTACAAAATATGTGTCTATTGATTGTTTATGTTCTCTGTAAGGTTTCCAGTCAACAGTAGAGTACTAGTAGTTAAGTTTTGGAGGAGTCAAGTTATATGCAGATTTTCAACTTCATGGGGGTGTAGACACCCCTACTGCTCAAGGGTCAACTGTACATTTCAGTTATCATTCTTCCAAGGCTTCAAGTGAAACCAAGCAGATATCCAATCATCTAATTTGAGAACTACAAAGGTTTGGAGAGGAAGAAATCAGTGATATCACTTATATGATCTTACTTGAGACTTTCCTGTGAGCTAGAGGATGATCTGTCGGACTGTGGAAGAGATGCTACACTGCCAGAACTCTTTAAGTAAGTCTGAAGACTCTTCTGATAGGATGGCTCAAGGGAATTATACAATGTTTCAGCTTCACCAGGAAAGTGATTTCTAAGACCCATATATGTCCTGTAAAACAAATGGACAAGCAACAAAAAAAAGGGAAAAAAGAACATAAATAGCTTTACATAAAACGTATACATTTGGGGCACCTGGGTGGCTCAGTGGGTTAAGCCTCTGCCTTCAGCTCAGGTCATGATCTCAGGGTCCTGGGATCGAGCCCCACATCGGGCCCTCTGCTCAGCAGGGAGCCTGCTTCCTCCTCTCTCTCTGCATGCCTCTCTGCCTACTTGTGATTTCTCTCTGTCAAATGAATAAATAAAATCTTTAAAAAAAAGAGTATACATTCAAGAATGAAGATGAGACCATATTTTTTTTTTTAAAGATTTTATTTATTCATTTGACAGAGAGAAATCACAAGTAGGCAGAGAGGCAGGCAGAGAGAGAGGAGGAAGCAGGCTCCCTGCTGAGCAGAAAGCCCGATGTGGGGCTCGAACCCAGGACCTGGGATCATGACCTGAGCCGAAGGCAGCGGCTTAACCCACTGAGCCACCCAGGCGCCCCAAGATGAGACCATATTAATATATCTACCACATATCATATGAATACCTTTTTTTAAAAAAACATTTTATTTATTATTTGAGAGAGAGAGGCAGAGAAAGGGGGGCAGAGGGGGTGAGAGAAAGAATCTGAAGCAGAATCTGCACTGAACACAGAGTCTGAGGAGGGGCTTGATCCCATGACTGCAAGACTGTGACCTGACCCAAAGCCAAGAGTCAGACGCTTAGCCAACTGAGCCACCCAGGTACCCCTCAAGTAAACGCTTTCTAAATTTAACAAGTTTTGGTGGAAAGCTGGTAGGCTTTTGAGAAAAGTAGATCTCTGTTCAAAATCTGGCTGTGATCCTTACAGTTCATGTGGCCGGAAGTAAACCCCCAAATCTCCAAACTTTTGTTGCCAATCTATAGAGATACCACCTTTACAGGATCATTTTCAAGATTAGATAGTAATGTATACCAAGTGTCCCACAGTATCAGGTAATTAGCACATTCTCAATAAATTAGTTATTTTTATTCACAATGAAAGTGAGGATGTTATGATGGAATAGGAAAACTGATGATCATACGAACGACAATGTGAAGTCAACTGTTAGCCTTTGGTACAGATTTTTAAAAAAGTAATCTCTACACCCAAAGTAGGGCTTTAACTTACAACCCTGAGATCAAGAGTTGCACACTCTACCAAATGAGGGGGCCCCATATATCTAGTACATTTTTTTTTTTAAAGATTTTATTTATTTATTTGACAGACAGAGATCACAAGTAGGCAGAGAGGCAGGCAAAGAGAGAGAGGAAGGGAAGCAGGCTCCCTGACGAGCAGAGTCCGATGCGGGGCTCGATCCCAGGACCCCGGGATCACGACCCGAGCCGAAGGCAGCGGCTTTAACCCACTGAGCCACCCAGGCGCCCTATCTAGTACATTTTAATGGAGAAAAATCTATCTCGAATTTACTAAAGACCTAATCAAGTAGAATACTTGAGACACTTTTGATATTTTCATTCTTCCAGTATGATTCCTTTCAAAGAAAAGATCCAAGTACATTTACACTGTCATGAAAAAACATCATAGACTTACTTTCTTGCCTCCACTCTGGCCTCAGCATCAGCATCATGAATTCCCTTCTTAATAGTTTCAACCAAGACAGCTGCATGTCTATAAAACAAAAAGCCTATTTAAAGATTTTATTATTTTTAAGTAATTTCTACACCCAACATGGAGCTTGAACTCACAACCCTTGAGAGTCTCATGCTCTACCAACTGAGCCAACCAAAGGTGTCCCCAAACACCTTTAGATTCATGAGTAAAACTATATTTCACCACAAATTATACTTATTATGTATATGTTACGCATCAATCACAAAGGGACAGGTGAGATAAAAAGATTAATGAGTGCGCAGTAAGTTTAAGATTTTCTCGTAATCTACTCCACACATTTCATCCGTGTATGGTTTCCTCCTGACAAGTCAAACATTAAAAAGTTGAATTAGAAGTTACATTATGTTTAAAATGTATATATGTATCATACCCACATTTTAAATTCTTTTTTTTTTTTAAGATTTTATTTATTTATTTGACAGAGAGAGAGAGAGATCACAGTAGGCAGGCAGAGAGAGAGGGGAAAGCAGGCTCTCCACTGAGCAGAGAACCCAATGTGGGGCTTGATCTCAGGAGCCTGAGATCATGACCTGAGCTGAAAGCAGAGGCTTACCCCACTGAGCTATCCAGGTGTCCCCACATTTAAAATTCTTAAAACCCCTTTGGTGTGGTTCCTCACCAACCCACCAATGTAGAAATGATGTGCTAACAGTATAATTAGTTATGATCTGACCTAACTGAATAGTAGCTGCCACAAAAGAACTTAAAGAAAACTTGGAATTACATCATGCCTGTATTAAACAACAAACTTTATTTAAAAAAAAAAAAAGGGCTGTTAATAGGTTTAATGATTTCCATGAAAATGGAAAATCAGCAAGGTATTCAGTGTAAATGCAGGTATACCAAGGTGTATCAAGCTTCAAACCTGAAATTACTACCATGCAAACAGCCTACTAGCTAGTGACCAACTAGCTGTGCACATCTCCTCTTGTTCATCTAGGAGCTACATTAGACATTGCTCCGTACACTCCTGACCAATGACACCGGACAACTGGTACAGAGAAACTTTCCAATGAATCTCTTCTTAAAATCTCTCTCTTTCCTTTGAAAAGAAGGACCCTCCTTCTACCTTAAATCATTTATTACTTGATTAATTACACCTCAGGAAACCAAGGTCACTTGTCTGGAGATACATTTTAAAATTTCTGCCTAATTTAATCTTTTATAACCATTCTACGTAAGAGATCCTCACTCAACCCACAAATAAGAAAATTACAGCTACACTAAATAAGAGGAGCCACACTACAATCGCAGCTTCAAAGGAAAACCAGTACAAGTAACTTTTAAGCAAAAGGAGAAATAATGCAAAATCAAAACCATCCACTTCTAAAGAACTGGTGACAGTGGGGAGAAGAGGGAAGTAGGAAAGGAAGAGTCAATGCATACCTTTCCAATGAATGAGTCTGCCACTCTTGTAACAATAAATCTAAAAATTCAAATGAACGCCTGAAAAATAAAAGCAAATTATAACCAAGTGTTATAACATTATATTAAGCTATATTAATTTAAATGTTAATTTCTTCTATAATACTGCACTTTGTTCTCTGAACTAAAGTATAAGACTGTTTTTAGTTATTTTAACCGTCAAATACCTAACTTTAAGATTTCAACTATTCCTATGCTAAAAACCTTCAGGGTTCCCCATAATTTTACCTTAAAAATGTTTCTCAAATATAAAAATTTAATATTTAATTTAAAAAAATACTTATCAAACACCTATTCTGCACTAGAAACTGAAGATATACAATGGTGACCAAGAAAGATGGAATGGATCTTCCATTTCTCCATGTTTTCTTAAATATGCATAATTTTTTTTAAAGATTTTATTTATTTGACAGAGAGAGAGAGAGAGAGAGAGATCACAAGTAGGCAGAGAGGCAGGCAGAGAGAGAGGGGGGAAGCAGGCTCCCTGCTGAGCAGAGGGCCTGATGTGAGGCTCCATCCTAGGACCCTGAGATCATGACCTGAGCCAAAGGCAGAGGCTTAACCCACTGAGCCACCCAGGTGCCGCTTAAATATGCATAATTTTTAATCAAGTATTTACATCTTTTCTCCTAAGCCTCCTACTTCTCAACTTCCTCAACTGTGTCCTTCTTGAGTTTTTCATTTTTGGCAACTGATGACATACTTCTCTTTCTTCTTTTATTAACACTTTTCCTCCACCTTCCCTTAAATAGGTGCTCACCTGGTTGGTGCTGATCTCAGCCCATTTCTCTTTCATAGTCTTTACTTGGGAAACAACATCTGTATCATCTGTACCCTTAGCTCTGACTAACAGCTATGCTTCTCACATCTAGGCCTCTATCTCTAGCACTGGTTCTTTGATTTGGCTGTTAAGTCAGAGTTTCAAGCAGTTCATGGTTGAACTGGACATCCCTACATAGACAGTCAACTCAAACACTACATACAAAAGAGCAAATTAATTTTTACCCTCTCGAATCCATTCTTTTAGCCCATATTATATAGATTAGAAAATGAGAAACAGGGAGGTTAAATTAACTTGCCTAAAGTGACAGGACCAAACCCTAGCATTCTGATTCCAGAACTCATAGTCTGAAGCACTTGATATCACCTTTTCATCTATATCCAATGATCAAATTCTCATTTCTACACCCCAAATCACTTGAATTAGTTCCTGAATAAAATAGTCAATCAATTATCATCAATACAGCTCTAGTTTAGACCCTGCCCCTCTTACATAAGCTACAAGAATGCCTACTTAATTAAGCCAATTCTTCTCTCTATCCCTTTTTATAATCATTGGTCATAGCTGAAATAAAAACTAGGATGACATTACCTTCTCACCAAAAACTGTCAAGGTATGGAGGAATGTCAAAATTTCTCTTTGTAGACATTCAAACTTCAACCTAATCCTGCCCTCCCTATAAGTACCCTCCACCTGTTAGCTTCTTTTCCTAATGAGAATATATTTATCATGCGTTCCGGCCTCAATGGCCTGTTTGATGGCTCTGTAACACTAGCAAGCTTACATCTCTGTGTAGGTTACACCCACTCAATTCCCCTAGAGTAATTGAATTGCTCCCCATTTTCAAGGCAATTTTATGATGTATTTCCTGACTCTTCTCTGTCACATTCTTATTTCTCCAGTTACCATTTTCCTCAACATAAGATTGGTAAACCTCTTCTGTAAAGGGCCAGACAGTAAATATTTTAGGCTTTTGTAAACCACATACAAGTCTCTATCTCATATTTTTCTTCTTTTCCCCTTTATAACCACCCTTCAAAAATGTAAGAAAGTATCTCTGCTTGCAGGCTGTACAAAAATAGACTGTTGGGACAGATGTGACCAGCAAGCTGTCATTTGCTGACCTCAGACGTAAGAGAGCGTGATCAAATAACTACTGTCCAAATCTGAACCACTTAAAGGCAATAACATCTCTTTCGGCTTCTTCCTAGCAGTCAAAGTACTTAAATGCATATTTATCAAGGAAAAAAAATGCATATTTATCAAGGAAAAAGTTTTTTTTAAAAATAATTTTGTTCTGTTCTTAAACAATATTTATTGACACAATAATGACCAAATGAATAAGAACAGATTTATAAGCATACAACCACAGAAATAATATCAAAATATGATCAGATAGGACTATAGCTTAAATTGTTGTCTTCCATTGCAAATATAAAAAATGTAGTTATACTCTTATGTCTACTGTCTTACAAAAATTGCTTAAGATGGTTTTTGAATAAAATAAATCAAGCCAATATAATTTTAAAATAGTTAAGAAACTGAGATCAAGTAAAGATGGATACATGTATCAAATTAGTATATAAGATATGGTACTTAAATATCTTTAAAATTATTTATTTCTAAAATTTATTTTTAATTGTACTTGACATAAAATATTATATTAGTTTCAGGTATGGAACAGTGATTTGACATTATAAAATACTCAACACAATAACTGTAGTTATGACCTGTCACCATACAAAGTTAAACAATATTACTGATTATATTCCCTATGTTGTATTTTACACATCCCTGTAACTTATTCATTTTACAACTCAAACTGGTACCTCTTAATCCCCTTCAATCTATTTTGCCCATCCACCTCCCCTCTGGCAACCATCAGTGAGCTCTCTGTGTTTGTTTACGTTCATTTGCTTTATTTTTTAGATTCCATATGTAAGTGAAATAACAGTATAATTCAATTTTGTTTTCTTTTTCTTTCATTTTTATTTTTTAAGTAGGCTCCATGTCGAGCATGGAACTCAATGTGGGGCTTGAACTCATGACCCCTAGATCAAGACATGAGCCAAGACCAAGATTGGGACATTCAACCAACTCAGCCATGCAGGTGCCCCCGATTCAATTTTTGTATGTATGTATGTATGATGTATGTATGTATGTATTTCTTTATGTGAATAAGTACTCCCAACACCCAACCCAGGGCTGCAACTCATGACCTCAAGATCAAGTCATATGCTCTTCCAACCCAGTCAGTCAGGCATCCCTGATTCTTCACAATTTTCTTGAACAACAAATGTACAAATCTTGTTTTTGTTGTTTTTAGTATTGCTGGTGACACCAATGACATTAAAAACAGTAGAAATCATAAGGAGAGACAAAGACTGACAGATTGACTTAGTATGGCTATTTACTCTGTTCCAAACACTACATTGAATTCTACTAATGTGCATCTAACTCATTTTATCCTCACAATTCTATGGGATCAATATCATTAGCCCTACTACCATATGTAGATACTGAAGTTCAGAGCAGCTTAAATTGCCCAAGGTAGGACAGTCAATCAAGCAGTTGCAGGACTCTAGTAAAGGCCTGACTCTGGATTCCATCCTCTCTGAAAACCAGGCAACCAGTGGCCCAGAGAATCCAAAGCTTAATATGATAAAACTGAAAAACATGAGTGGTTATAATGATCATTTCATTCCTTTTTCCCTATAGGACATAACATAAAAAATTTACTAAGGTTTCTAGGAGGCAAGAAATTACTGACAACTAATTTTTGCACCAGAATAAGAATTAAACATAATACAGTATTAAAGCTATACTAAAATTTTTTTCCCCTCAAAACTTACCTTCTTACAGGAACTGATTTTGATGTGCAATTGCTTGTTATTAAAGGTATAAGTCTGGGTACATGAGTATGCTGAAAAAGATGTTTTAGAAAAAGTTGAAAAATACTGTCCACTTCATATAATCCCTTCTTCTATTTGCCTTAAAACCAAGTATTTAGATACATTAGAACAGAACGAAAAAAACCATAAAATCAGATTTGGAAAGAAATTAAGACTGTCAGACAGTTCCCCCAATTAAAGTAACAGTAATGATGACATAGTTTCAGGAGGACAGGTGTAGCCGAAATGCCATTTAAGAAAGAAAAGTTAATGATGTAATTGCAAAGACATGTTAGGACAGTGTATTTATAGGAGGGAGCACTAGAGGAACTGGGCATGCATCTGTCATGCTCTCTGAGGTGGGATGGCTACTGCTGGTGGAAAATAATAACTAAGTCATCAAAGCAAGTAACCAGAGTGAATCTGCACACCTGACTACTGGGAATGCACTTGGAAGTGGTGATTTTAATGTAACCTTCATTGTGACCACAGCTGTCTAGAATTCCACTGAAGTTCAACAGGTACATTAAAAAAAAAAAAAAAGATTTATTTATTTATTTGAGAGAGTGAGAGCCCATGTGCCAATGTGGGGGGTGGGACAGAGGGTGAGAGGGAGAGAGAGAATCTCAAGTGGACTTCCTGTTGAGTGCAGAGTCCATGATGCAGGGCTGGATCCCACAACTGAGATCATGACCTGAGTTGAAATCAAGAGTTGGACGGTTAACTGACTTAGCCACCCTGGTGCCCCAACTGATATAATCTTCTGATTTTTACTACTCATTCTTAAATGCTCTTCTTTAGTGAAGTAAACATTAAAAAGTACAGAAGAATAAAATAGTAATCTAAGCATACATATTTGATGCTTCAAATATCCCTTTTTCTTCTGAACTAATGGCACAAGATGGATTACCTAGAAAGCAGGCTCTGACATGAAGTCTAGCATACAGGATATTAAGAAGTACCCTCAGAATCAACACTTGTGAAAGGGAGGTAAAGGAAGCAGGAACTGGCAGACAAATCAATCTGATTCAGCCATAGAATATCTTTGTTAAAAGTCTTTAGGGGGCTTTGAAGTCAAAATGGCCCTTCAGAGCAGTCTTGAATTAGTTTAAAACGGCCAAAACTTATACTTCCACATCAATCAATTATTGGATGTGGACCATAAAGGGAAGGGACAAGAGCTTCGAAAAGGCAGCTCTCTGCAGCTGAGGCAATCCCTGAAAAGGAGGCCGCGAAAGGCTGTCTGCCAGTAGTGCTTCCAGTACTGGAAAAACAAGTCTTTCACTGAAGGAGAATATGTATCACATCTGTGTCTGCTATAACTAATTCAACCAAAATAAAAGTGCAAACTTTTTTTCAGCTATTACAGAGGAAAACCACCAGTAGACCTAAAGTTGTTCAAAATGAGGATTATACAACACTCAGCATAGAAGGGCTCTGTGAACTTGTTTCCTATAGCACCCAGAAGAATCCATTCCCCAAACACTGTTATGGAGTTAAAGCCCAAGGAGATGACCCAGTCACAACATACTTAATAGATCTTACCTACCATTTTCTTCCTCTCTCTCATAACCTCCCCAAAACTCTACTTTTGATTAGCCCACATTCAACACAGTGGCAGGGATGGAGAGATACACTGACCTATTACTACACCATATTCAGGGGAGCTATACCAAGGAAATGAAAAAGTGAACCTCATAGTTACAGATGAAGCATTTCAACCAAACACCAAGTCAGATTTAGATTTTACTGTATTAATACAAGTTGATAACTGAAAAATAAAAAGCTTCTTTAGAATTAAAAGGAGAATTACAAATCAAATATAGCATTCTAAGGAAGCAGTCCTCTGGGAGACCAAACAAAATACAGAAAACAGAAAATAACACAGAACAACAAAAACCACTTGATTTATATTTACAGTGAGATGACAGACTAGTGTATCAATAATATCAAGCAACCTTATGAAAAATGAGAAATTTGAAAACAATGTATTATATGTAAAGCCTAAGAATGGCAACATGGATACTGTCACATTAGCAGAATTTAAAGAAATTTTTCTTGAGAACATATACAGCTATAAAGCAAAAGATAAAAAATTATTTAAGAAATAATAAATGATACTGAGGTTCCAAAATCTGTATAAGACTAACAGAAGAAAAAAACCTGACAAAGAAAACAGAAGCAATTAATTAAATGATCCATTAAAATTAACATAATTTAAGGAAAATTCACCTTCATCAGAAATCCTTATCCACTGTGGAAGGATAGCACTAATGGAGGAAGACTCCTAGACCCGCTATAGGGAAACTTCTAACACAGATACTATTCTGTAAAACTTCCTGAAGTTTTGTTTTTGTTTTTGTTTTTCCAGAAAAGAAACAAATGGTATCTTACTCCTTAAACAATAAAAAAATTAAGAAAACAATTCTGAACAAAAGTCAACAATTAAAAACCATTTTTTAAAACTTTTTAAGTAATCTCTATACCCAATATGGGGCTCGAACTCACAAGATCAAGAGTCACCTGCTAGCTGTGCCTGGGTGGTTCAGTCAGTTAAATGTCTGCCTTTGGCTCAGGTCATGATCTCAGTGTCCTGGGATAAAGCCTGCGTTGGGCTCTGCACTCAGTGGGGAGTCTGCTTGTTCCTCTCCCTCTGCCCCTCACCCAACTCATGTGTGTGCATGTGTTCTCTCTCAAATAAATAATAAAAATAAAAAAATTTAAAAATAAGACATGCAAAGATAAATATGCATGAAATCTGAGAACACACTAAATCAAACAAATTATGCAGAACCAATTAAAATATGGTTAATAAGAGTTTACTAACAAACAGTAGTCAGGAATGAAAGTAAAAAACTAAAAGTTTCAATTGCTGAAAATGAAAATGTTTTTGTTCAATTAAATGGTTAAGGGAAAAACAACATGAATGAGATAAAATGTAAACTTTTTAAAATGTGAGGGAAGTAAAACAGGTTTTATTCTTTATTGATCAAGATCTTTATTGATCAAGAATAAGGAACTTCTAAGAAAATAAGAAACAGGTAAGAAAAAGCACTATGAAGAGAAAACAGAAATGACAGGGAAAAAACCCCACTATTTCAAAATGGTAGTAGTAAAAAACTTTGACCCATACATAAAATAAAATAACTGTTAAGAAAATGAAATTGACAAAAACCTAGAATCAGAATTTTCTAGATAAAGTATCTTCTTAAAAAATGGATAAAGATTCTGAATAGATGAAACATCAAGCAGGACTTAGAGATGAATAAAGTACTCCATACAAATTCCATATTCCGCAGGTACTAAAAGACTACTTATATAAATTAAGGATGTACTGGCACACAAATAAAATTCAAGGCATTCACTGAAGTAGAAAATATATAACAAAATTCTCTGATCAGAATGTAATGAAATCATACTGATGACAAGAGTAACAACCAAAACAACAAGAGTTAACAACCAACTGAACGTGCAAATAATATCATTATGTAATTCAAAGAGGACGCTGAAATGAAAATTACAAGGGATAAATATAAAGAGAATTTGGTAAATCTAAATCACTCTGATGCAGCCAATGCCAAACTCAAAAGAAAACCTATAGCCTTACAATACTAAACAACAAAAACTGCAACAAACTGTCTAAGGACATACCACAAAACCTGGGGTGGGGGTGGGGGAAGCTAGCGCAAGTCAAAGAAAGGAACTAAGAAGCCTTAAGAAACCAAAAGATTAGGAAAAAACTATAGAACACCACTGAAAAACAATAAAACTAAAACACAAACGGGGAGCCTGGGTGGCTCAGTCAGTTGGGCATCTGTCTTTGGCCTGGGTGGTGATCTCTGGGTCCTGGGATTGAGCCCTACATCAGCCTTCCTGCTCAACTGGGAGCTGCTTCTCTCTCTCTTTCTCTCTCTCTCTTGCCCTCTCTCTCTCTGCCCCTCCCCACCACTTGTTCTATCTCAAGTAAACAAACAATTTAAAAAAAATGATAAACAATGCCTCTGGCAAGTGTAAAAAAAATAATATTGTAACACTGACAAAACGGTAATTGAATCACAGTGGTAGAGACTTTTTGTTACTTAGGAGAATACAGTATACAACCTCATGCCAAAGATTCTTAAAGTCATATAAAAAGGATATTCTAAGAAAATACAAGTAACAATTCAAAATGAAATACAAAAGTACCCAGAGTCTAAAATACTAGAAAAGTCATTAAAGAACTTCCAAAGTCAGCAAGCCCTAATAACAGAATTATGTAATAGAAAATATGTGAAACAGGAAAAGTACAGGAAATTCTATGAAGGCTCACATATTAAAATGAATGCCAAAATCTTAACCGAAGTATTAGCCAAATGAATCTAGCAGTGTCCTGATATACAATGGCCAAGCAAAATTCAGGTCATGAATGTACAATGGATAAATAAAAAGAGAATCATTTCTAAAGATATCAAATGGATAGCTGATAAGATTTCACATCAATTCCTGATCAAAATTTAGCAAAAATATTTTACAGGGAAATTCCCATAATCTTATATAGAGTATCCATAGAAACCCACACCTAACATCATATTTAAAGTACTCCCATTAGACTCAGAGACAAAACAAGGATCTCAATAATTCCTACTACTTTTCAACACAGTTACGGAGAGGCTGGATTTAGAGAAACTTAAAAAAATATTAAAACAGAAAAGGGTTCATAGCTTTCTAAATAGGCATTTAATTTCACTGCTGAAAAAAAACTTCTGGTGTAGCAGTATTGAAACGAAACTTCATTTTGTTTTTTAAAGATTTTATTTATTTATTTGACAGACAGAAATCACAAGTAGGCAGAGAGGGAGGCAGAGAGAGGAGGAAGCAGGCTCCCCGCCGAGCAGAGAGCCTGATGCGGGACTTGATCCCAGGCCCCCGGGATCACAACCCGAGCTGAAGGCAGAGGCTTTAACCCACTGAGCCACCCAGGCGCCCTGAAACTTCATTTCTTTTGTAAGAACAAACTGATCAAAGAAACTGAATAGGAGTTTGGAAAACAGACCCATATACTTAATGGAAATTTATTATGTGAACATGCTGGCATTGCAAGAAAAGACTGAATTATACATGCCATTGAGTCAAGTTGTTTTGTATTTTGGGGGCAAATCATATTAGATACCTATACTTCACAAGAAAACAAAATCTAGGGGCGCCTGGGTGGCTCAGTGGGTTAAGCCGCTGCCTTCGGCTCGGGTCATGATCTCAGGGTCCTGGGATCGAGCCCCGCATCGGGCTCTCTGCTCAGCGGGGAGCCTGCTTCCTCCTCTCTCTCTGCCTGCCTCTCTGCCTGCTTGTGATCTCTCTCTGTCAAATAAATAAATAAAATCTTAAAAAAAAAAAACAAAACAAAAGATAAAATCTAGTTCGATCTAAATGTAAAAAGCAGTATTATAAAAGTTTGAAACAAATGAATATTCTTGTAATTGTGAAATGGTGAAGGTCATTTTAACTATAACCAAATCCACAACAAGAGCATTGTCTCAATACATAAAAATTTAAAAGTTCTATATATAACAAATAATAGCTTAAACAATATTTGAAGAACTGACAAACTGGTAGAAAATCATACCTACAACATCTATAACACAGAAGAAATATACTTATGATACAGAAAAAGACCTTCGAAATCAGTGAGGAAAAAATGTACAAAGAGAACAACTGGCAATCCACAGAAGAATTCTGAAAGGAAAAAAATACCAATGTGTCTAGTAATCTAAGAAATGTGAAGCAGAATATGAGATAATATTTCACTTATCAAATAATGAGGCCTTTAAGAGACAGATAATACACAATGTTGGAAAAGGATGGGGAAAAAGGACTCCATGAACTTCAGGGGGAAGAATGATGAGGATGATTTAATGTTACTGTCCTTTAACAGACAACCAATCTAGACAGTAATAAAATTATACAAGATGATATTGGGAGGGAGACAAACCATAAGAGACTCTTAATCTCACAAAACAAACTGAGGGTTGCTGGGGTTGGGGGTGGGTAGGGATAGGGTAGCTGGGTTATGGACATTGGGGAGAGTATGTGCTATGGTAAGTGCTGTGAAATGTGTAAGCCTGACGATTCACAGACCTGTACCCCTGGGATAAATAATCCATTATATGTTAATTTTAAAAAAGAGAAAAAAGAAAAATTACATGGGTGGACAAGGGAAGCTGCCCACTACATTAAGTTTAAAAAACAAGTTAAAAAATATTATATATATATGTAAAATATTGTATTTTGTAATAAATACAGTTTGTATGGGCATAGAAGTTTGGAAAAGTATATATTGAATGACTTTAGTGATAAGTTGTAGAAGAACCAGAATTTAAGAGGGAAGATTTATTTTTTTAATTGTTTTTTGGGGGCATATTCAAGATATGGAAGATAAGAAATACTAAGACTCTGCCTGTCATAGCAGTGTCTATAACATTCTTTTGTTTTACATCTGCCCATTACTATCTGTAACATAATTACACACACACACACACACACACACACACGTACACATAAGTACATGTATGTGTGTATTATATTCTGCAGGCAAGCATGTTTACTTGGTAACTTTCTGTATTATTTAAATGTTCTATAATAACTGTAATAACCATGTACTGCTTTTACTTCAGAAAAAGTCATTCAAAAGTGATTTTCCTTTGAGATTAAAAAAAAAAAAAAAACACCAATGATTTATTTAAGTATATTGAAACCAGAGGGGAGGAGTGAGGGAGAAAGACAGAAAAGAACCTACCCGAATGATGAATCTGATAGCTGCACATCCAGAGGTTGCCATGACTTTTGCACTATTGGGGACGAGATTAAAAAGGGTAGGTACAATGGCTTCAGCGCCATGATCAAATTTGTTTCCCAAAACTGTTGAAAGATGTCTACAAAAGAAGATTAAAAAAAATTTTTTTTAATATTAAGTACAGGTAGGAGTATATAATTTAAAAATATTCTCTTACTGAATTAACTTAAAATTTTTATTTCAACCACTTCTAAAGGCAGAAAAACAAAAGAGAAAGTGAAGTGCAAATATTACTTCATTTCCTTGTTTTTCCCACCCTTTAACTGTCTAGTCCAAAGCTGAAATTTGGCATTTTACCATTTCTCTCCTTTAAAAAATATTTTATTAGTTTATTTAGAAAAAGTACAATTATTTAGAGAGAGAGTGCGGGGAGGCGGGTGTGTGTGTAGAATCTTAAGTAGACTCCATGCTGAGTGCAGAGCCTGCAGGGCTCAATCCCATGACCCCAAGATCATGACCTGAGCCAAAATCAAGAGTCAGATGCTTAACTAACTGAGCTCCCCAAGATCATGACCTGAGCCAAAATCAAGAGTCAGATGCTTAACAGAGCTCCCTAGGCATCCCCACTTTTTTAAAAAAGATTTTTTATTTTGGAAGGGGCTGATGAGGAGGGAGGGACAAGCAGACTCTCTTACATCTTTGGTGTATGGTTTCAGAATTCTGGACTGAAAACACAACTCGACCATATACACTAGTTAGTTGGGTGACCCTAAGAACATCTGTCTTCTCTTTCCAATTTGGAGTTAAACAACTAAATTCAGTCTTTAACTGCATGACTTAGTTAGGACACCTAAGAAGGATGCTCTCATCATTTGCAGTTCTGGCAACGGTTGCAGTTTTGGTTACTTTCTTCTTCTTCTTCTTCTTCTTTTTTTTTTTTAAAAGGTAGACAGAGAGAAAGGCAGAAGCAAGCTCCCTGCGGAGCAGAGAGCCCAATGCAGGGCTTGATCCCAGGACCCTGGGATCATGACCTGAGCCAAAGGCAGAGGCTTTAACCCACTGAGCCACCCAGGCGCCCCTGGTTACTTTCTGTATAGTTAAGTCTTCAAATACACTGTTGGGATACAATTAGCTCAAAAAATTCAGGTTCTTGATTAACAGAGATATTCAGACCTAGTTTACTAGTGTTTATTTACTAGTGTAAATATTTACTAGTGTTTACTAGTGTTCCGCTATACTTTCAAGCTCTCTAATGCCTAAACTCGTGGGCAAAAAGGCACCCAGAGGTGCCTGGGTGGCTCAGTCAGTTAAACATCTGCCTTGGGCTCAGATCATGATCCTGGGATTCTGGGATTAGCCCACATAAGGGTCCCTGCTTCTACCTCTTCCTCTGCAGCTCCCCCTGCTTGTGTGTGCTTTCTGTCAAATAAATAAATAAATAAAATCTTAAAAAAAAAAAAAAAGAAGGGAACCTCAAATCAAAAGCAAGAAGGTACCACCTGTGCCTGGATAGTCTGGTCTTCCTTTAAAGAGAGTTTTGTTTTTTTTGTTTTTTTTTTTTTTAAAAAGAGAGAGAGTTTTGTTTGTGTAGGCAGGTGATGTACTTGGGAATCAGCTTGATCTTTATCAGTTTATCAGAAGAAGCCTTACTTTAAAACTTAGTTTAGTACTATTCCTATACAGTGGCCTCTCTAGGATCTCTACCAAATGCCCTGGGTATTCAACTAGGTTTCTCCATTATGGCTCATCAGAACTTGAACATCTCCCAGTCCATATGAGTTCTGGGAACTGTTGTTTACCTTATAGCCTCCAGCACTAGTTCTTTCCCATCCTCAGGGAGTTGCACATTTTACATGCACAGATAAGTACTCAACTAGACTCATGGGATCCCTTATGCTGTTCTCTACAGCTCTTTCTCTGTTTCTCTCTCTACTCTCCAGGATTCTGCTCTGCAAATTTTAATCACTTTAATCTTCAGAAACCCCAGTCTCTGTTTCATCAACTCAACCAAACTGTCTTGCTCTGCTTGGGTGCTTCCTCTCTTCTCCATGGTCCAGAAAGTACCTCTAGGTCAAAACTGTGTTGATCATACTGCTCAACTGATCTGTTTCTTTCAAGAATCATAATCTTGCTCTGTCTGTCCACTGTCCATTATCGAAAAATACCTGTTTTACATGTCTTATCCAATTTTCTGCAAAACAGTTAGCTCCTTACCAGTTATTGCATCATTGTTAGAACCAAAACTCTCACCATGGAATATTTTTCAAGGTTATAGTTTGTAGATTTTTGTTCTCCTTTTCACTTTTGCTTTTAAAAGATATCCAATTATATTTGTATATGGACTTGTATTTAGCATCTTGCTAAAGCCCCTTAATTAAAATAATTTGTCTATATATTCTTATGGTATTCCAATGATAATTATACCATCTGTTAATAATGGCAGTTTTGTTCCTTTTCTAGCAATCTCCATAGCTTTTATTTCCTGGGGTTGCTTTTTTTTCCCCCCTCCATTCTGACCAGGACATTTATTGCAATTCTGATTAGAAATATTAATAGTAGGCATTTTTGTGTTCCCTAGCTTCAAAGAATGCTTATATAACAGCAGTACACAGATCAGAAGTAGAGGTAAAAGAAATTTCAGTGTTGTACCATACTAGAATTTTGTTAAAATATAAACATGCAGAATAAATTTGAATCTTGATTAAGTTAATGATACGTTATAATTCCAGGATAATTGTTAAAACGTCAGAAATAGAGAGCTTAATATCCAAATTAGTAAAGAGAAAACAACAGTTCTCAGACCCATTAATTTGCTTCTTAAAGATTTAGTGACCAAAAATGCACACGTAGGCTTTATACATATAACCACATTTTAATGCTTATATAATACTGTTAAGAAAGATTAAAAAAAAAATCACACAAATGGAATCTTTATTTATAATAAAAATTACTTTCGGATTACATATATGCTGTTTTTGGGTTGTCCTGCTTTACTTAATGAGCACTAAATCACTGAGTACTGAATGAATTCATAAA
This sequence comes from Lutra lutra, assembly GCF_902655055.1. Classification (NCBI taxonomy): domain Eukaryota; kingdom Metazoa; phylum Chordata; class Mammalia; order Carnivora; family Mustelidae; genus Lutra; species Lutra lutra. The sequence goes on from NC_062278.1 coordinate 160,250,849, forward strand.
AAACATTTATCACAGAAAGAACATACTTACGCTACAGTAATGCAAGCTTCTCTAACCACTTGGGATCTAAGATCTTTTGCTGAAAGTTTAAGTGCTCCATCCAACAAGCGTAAATGTTGGAAAAAGCAGTCATATTGTGCAGCTCCAGCAACAAGCAATGATCGAATTTTCTTAAGCTGAAGTGAAGAGAATTTTCATTATTGACATAGAGGGTCAATGTAAAAAAAAAAAAAAAAAAGTTACCAAAACTTCATCATTTGAACAAAAATTTAAAAATAACATTTCATTATGTTTTTATAACTATATTCAGACATTTTAACAGCATTAAATGTGTCTTACAAATAAACATGCAAATTAAAGAAAGTTTTCTGGAAAAGAATGTTATAGATTTAGTTATATACAAAATGGACATATGTAACATATGAATAGCTAAATACATTTTAAAGTCTTAAGGATAAGTTTTAAAGTTTTTATTGTAGTAAAATACACATTAGTATAAAATTAATCATTTTAAGCATTGTAAAGCATACAATTCAGGGGCATAACTATATTCAAAACGGGCAAAAATTACCACTATCTACCAAGGAGACTATTTTGAAAAGGGCCAAATTTGGAAACTATATTCACCCATAAGCCAAAGTACAGAATCAAATGGACAAACTAGTCAGCCAGGTCCATATTTTACTGTTTTCACACTTTGTGAAATAAACAGGTCTTTCCCCCTATTTCTGTCTTAAGCATTACTTTTTAATACAGGATTGACAAATGTTTTCTATATTAACACCAGACATACCTAATAAAATTACATCAATCAAAAGATACCCACAGGTACATATCTGTGCTCATACATACTGATAAGCTGAGTTTACCTATAATATCCATTATTATATATAATTTCCTGTTAATCTCCGAGGTTTTCTAAATTTTTAGAGATCTTTAAAACTATATCAAATGGATTGACAATGAAAAACATAAGAAAGATATTATAAGGGTAGGAAAAATTTTGTAAGAATAGTTATATAATCTTAACACACATAAGGGAAACTATCATAGGTAGAGAAATCAGAAGGCACCTAAACAAGATTAACTAAAAACAAAACAAATCACAACATGGTTGGAAAAAATCACCTGCAACATATTAAGTGCAATACACAAAGAATGATAATAAAATGAGATAAAGACAAATAGTCCAATACTAAATTGAGCAAAATAAATAAATAAAAATGTGTTCAACCTTACTAGTGATAAGCAAATGCTAATTACAACAAAGATACATCACTTTCCTCCATCAGACCAGCAAAAATTAAAAAGACTTAACAGCATCCAGTATGAGAAAAAAAAGAGATGCTCTTACTGCAAGTAAGATTATGAGTCACTAACACCTTTGTTCAAAATAATTTGGCAACACTACTAAAATAAAACTATATCTACTCTTTACCCGACAACCCCACTTTTTAAAACTTAACCTACAAAAATAAAAACACCATTGTTATAGATGTGTACAAGGATATTTATTCAATATTGTCGAAATAGCAAAAAATAAAGTATTAAGTCCATCAAATGGGAAATGGTTTAATGAGTTACATGGTATCTTTTAACTAAGAAAAAGAAGCACATATTGGTGCTTATTTATTTGCATTCAGCAAATATCTGAGTAACTACTATATGCCTGGCACCTACAGCAATTATACTGAAAGGGCATAATTTATGAAAGAAACTGAATGAAAACAGTTATTGAGTAATGTATCTAGTATGATATTTATTTTTATAGAAGTGGGAGAAAAAAACTGTGTTTATCTTATCATACATATATATAGAAGAGGATATACTCCAAAATGAAAACATTTGTTTCCTTAATAGGGAGTAAACTGTTAACTTTTTCCTTATAATCTTCTGTACTGTTCCACTTATTGCAATGAGCCCATGTCACTTTTCTAATTAAAAAACTGAAAGGCCATCTGTGTTTCCAAAAGGGTTGTTTTGAAGTAAAACAAAAAACTCATTTTAAAAAAATAATAATCTCTACAAGGAACACAGAGCTTGAACTCACAACCCCTTGGACTCCTGACCCCAAAATCAAGAGTTGCATGTTCTACTGAATGAGCCAGCCAGGCATTCCAACAAAAAACTCTTAAGTACAAAGTTTGTGTTTTATATTGACAACATTTAATTTGTCATGTTTCTGCACAGATTACCTATGACAGAGGTCTTTCTATCTCAGACTAATCAGGGAACTGAGGACAGAATAATGAATCATATTTTGCAAATATGGAGCAATGTTACTTTCTGTTAAATATTTCAATACCCTAAAATATGCAAACTTCCTATTAAAGAGAAGCTGAAAAATCTTTTGTTTGTAGCACCATAAAGCACAATTTTCAAAGGGCCACATACGATTTATTAATCAAAATGGAGACTGAGAATTCTCAGAGCAGAAGTCTTCAAATGGAACCCTTTGGGGTGCCTAGGTGGCTCAGCTGGTTAAGCATTTTGGCTCAGGTCATGACGCCAGGGTCCTGGGATCAAGTTCTGCATTGGGCTCCCTGCTCTACAGGGGAGTCTACTTTTCCGTCTCCCTCTACCCTTGCTCGTGTGCTCTCTGTCAAATAAATAAATAAAATCTTGAAAAGAAAAAAGAAATAAAACCCTTTCTCTGGCTTCTTGAGGACACTGAGGTACTCATTTGGAACCTCAGATATAAATGTGACAAATTAAAAAATATTAAAATATACAGTCCTTTGTTGATGTAGATATTATTTTAAAAGTACTTATCAAATATTTTATTGAGGAATTTAGGATAAAATACTCTGAACTCAAGGAGACTTTTTTCTTTTTAAATCATGGGTGAAAAATATTCATCATATTTTTCATCATTGTGAGAAAATAAAGAAAAAAAAAACAAACAGACCTATTGTCGTCAACTGATATCAATACTATGAAACTATTGATCACAGGGGCAAAGTGAACTGCTTTACAGGAAAAGCTTATAAGATCTGAGAACACTGCCTACTGATGAACAACTATGTAAACCCACACAAAGCCATCACACAGACATCAGTGAAGCTCACACTTTCTTGTTCAGTCAATAAGTAGCACATGTGGAGAAACTAATGAATGAGATAGGCGCCGCAGATCAGCAGAAACAATAAAAACTGACCCTAACTCAGAAAATTCCAATTACCTCAAAGTGTTTTTCCAGAAAGAAATGTTAGCTTTCATATCTATTTCATAAGCAAATACCATGTAGTAATATTACTGAAATCCCATGTTTTGGGAACATTAAAAAAAAAAAGAGAAGGATAACAAAATTAAAAAACTTACTGCATTGGCACGCTGATCCCAGTCATGTTTGTCATCTGACAATATTTCCCTAATTTTATTTAATGTTTCTTCAAGTTCTCGACTAGAATAGATCTTAAAGATACAAAGTTATAACATTAATATGTCTTGCTGTAAGAAATATCAAAGCTACACCCCAAGGTTTATAGCACTCTTTCAAGTAATAAGGTTATTTCCCATTCTAGAACCATTATTAATGGAAAATATATTATCTTCCTTACCTGTTACCCTTGTGCTATTTCTCTGTGCATGACTAACTTTAGATATACTCTTAAAAATGCTTTGTCATTTAGAAACATGATGCAAATATCCTAAGAACTAATAATAGGCCTATTTTCTCAAAATGACTTCAGGTATATACCTACTGCATTCATATACACTATTGCAAAAGGACATGATTTAGGTTAGCTCCCCCACACTATAGCCAGGATAGTTACATGCTTTGTTTCCTCAGGAGTCAACTGTTTGCCAAAAATACCATTATCCTTTCATTCACTTAAATATATTTACACAACAGGGATGCATTATGCCAGGCATGAAGGATATTAAGGCAAGCAAAAATAGGCATAGTCTTTGCCTTATGGAGCTTATAATCCAGTCAGGGAGAGAAAAAAATTAACCAAATGATATAAAACTGCAAAAAGAAAGTACTGCCAAAGACAATTACAATTCCATGAAAGTCTATATAGGAGGTGCAAACTAGTTAAAAGGTCAAGCTTGAACTGAGAGCCAAAAAAGGAGGGATCATCATCAGGCAAAGCAGGGAGATTAGTCTTCCTTAGAGTGGACAGCATGTGCAAAGGCTCTGTGACAGAGGAAAGTGAAAGAAGGCCAAAGCACAGGAGTAAAAAGTGCAAAGAGGGCCAGAGGAAGAGCCAATGACCAAACCATAATCAATTGGTATACATTATTTCTCCAAATCAAAAGGTTCAGAGGTGGGCATGTGACTTAAATCAGTTCAATCAGAAGAACTCTCACAAATTTTACAGGATCAATCAGAAAAGACGCAGAGGCAGAGAAAGGTGTAAGGCTCTAACAACTACAGCCATGTTGCTGACCACGAGGGAAGACCATGTGGAGGAACCCAGAAATGAGAGATGGAATGAAAGGGAGTCCTGGTGATATCATCCAAGTAATATCAGATACCTTCATCAAGAGTCTTTCAGTTTCAACAGCCATTAATTTCCCCTTTCACTTAAAACAACCCCACCCCCAACAACAGTACAAAGGGGAGCCAGGGCATGAGATAGGTGAGGAGGTAAAAGGGGGTCAAGATAACATTCTGTTAGAGAATGACTGCTGGAGGATTCTGAGCCAGTTCTTTTCCTGCCTCCCAGCTCCCCTCACAACAGCCCCTCTGCCCAATTCAGAAGGCAGACACGCCCCTCTGCCACTCTGAATCTTATTATGATGCATTGCTCTGGAATATAGTTTAAGGCTCCCCCTTCTCCAACAAGAGAAAAAGAGAAAAGTCAAAAATTTACTTTGGCGAAAGGGTATACAACTTTTCAAACATTCTTTTAGGAGATAATATAAGCAAAAGAAGTATGAATACTAATAAGTTAGAAACCTGATGCAGTAGAGTAAGTCCTAGATTTCTGACTTTTACAACTGGAATAAGTAATGGTTTCCACATACAAAACAACAGAAGCACAAATTTGTAAGGGGAAGATCATGAGCCCCATTTCGGACAGGTTGAATCTGAGATGCCTCTGAGACATCTATAAGGACATGTCAGGTAAGCTATCAGTGGAGAAATTATTTTGGCCCTCAAGAGAAATGCATCATCTATGTAAAGGCAGGAGCTGAAGCCATGGGTCTGAAGGAAGTGACTCAGTAATAAAATGGAGAGGAGAGGACCCACAACTGACCCCTAAGAAATTCCAATATTCAACAGGCAAGTAGAGAAAAGTATGCCTGTAAAGGAGAAAGAGATAAAGTGGATAAAAAGGTAGGAGGTAAAACCAAAATAAAATGAAACAAAAAAGGGAAGAACAATGTATTAAAAACAACTTTAAAAAAGTAGATGTAGTTAAGCATTGCAATGTCATAATTCACGGATTCCATTTTAGCCTGAGAAAAATCATTTGAAAATCTAATTGTACCAACAAATAACAGCTTGGTAATAATAAGCCAAATATTTTACTTACATAGTCATTTAAGGAAAAAAAGAATTTTTCAAAAGGGACAAAAATAATTGTATGAACAGATATGTAAGCATTATTCATGGAGAATGCCACTTTACTAGTATTCTTACCTGAACAGAAGGGACATCTGTAAAAGCTTTTATAAAGTCATCTTCATCAACTGCTCCAGCACCTCCTTCTTTAGAAGCACCTGTTAATCAAAAGAAAATTAATTTTTTAAGTTTAATTTTAAGCATGTTAGCATCAAAGAAAATGTGAAAAATATAACTACTTTAATATCAACAAAGGCACTAATTTTGAGGGACATTCCATTTTATAAGATAGCATTAAAAAAAATCACCATCTTTTAGGAAAGTCAAGGTCCATAGCAATAGCTGATTAATTCTCTGTAAGTACTAAAGTAGGCTAGTTGTAAACTTCAAACAGTAGGAACAGAGCCCTCCTATCCTTATTCAATGAGGTGGCAAGTACACAAGAAATAAGGTGGAAAGATAATTGTTTAAAAAGGTAAATGGCAATTTTAAATGACACTAAATGTCAACAGATGATGGCGAGTAACAGAGCAGATGATCCATGTATGCTGCAGTGTTCAGGAAAGCAAATGTGAAAGAGATGAGGACCTTGAAATTAAATTTAAATATGCAAACAAATCTTCCTTTATTGTACATCGACAATAAAAAAGTAAACTTTATAGATAGTAGCTGTTTAAAAGTGAGTAATTAAGCAACTTTCAGCTCCAAGTCCACTCTTTCATATTCAGTGATGCTGGGCCTACCTAGGATTGAGTAAACCATTTTTCTGCTCATTCTAATGGCTTCCTGTTAAACTCTATTAAGAGGGATGCTCAAAAGATGGAAGTTGACAGAAGAAGGGACATACTCCTTCTGGCTTCCTGTTCTTGTCTGTAAAACCCTAGTAACTCTGGCAGGAGACTCCTTTCAGTTAGCAGCACCTGATTCCTGCTGCAGTTTTTCTAACCCTCACTGATGCAGCTCTCAGCCCCATCAGCAACGCCAGCCCACTAGTACTCCTCATAGAGGTCTGAGCCACAGCTCTGTAAGGCCCCGCCTCTAAGTTTTAACCTCATTTCGTTCTTCCAGCTCTAAGAGTAGGAGCTGTTGACTATAATTACTACCTCCATGACATTTTAGTGTTCTCTTTCTGCATTTTTAATTTACCATACCCATTTAACAATTCTTCATATTAAATTCTCTCTGTAAAAATAACTGTTGGGAAGCCTGGATGGCTCAATTGATTGAGCATCCAACTCTTGATTTCGGCTTAGGTCATGGTCTCAGGGTTATAGAACAGAGCTCATGTAGGGCTCTGTGCTCTGCAGGGGTCTGCTTGGGATTCTCTGCCTCTCCTTCTGCCCCTCCCCCAACTTGTGTTTGCTCTCTCTCAAATAAATAAATAAAATCTTAAAAGAAACCGCAACAATTATTTTTTTTAATTTTTTAATTTTTTATAAACATATAATATATTTTTATCCCCAGGGATACAGGTCTGTGAATCGCCAGGTTTACACACTTCACAGCACTCACCATAGCACATACCCTCCCCAATGTCCATAACCCCACCCCCCCTCCCAACCCACCTCCCCCCAGCAACCCTCTGTTTGTTTTGTGAGATTAAGAGTCACTTATGGTTTGTCTCCCTCCCAATCCCATCTTGTTTCATTAAATCTTCTCCTACACCCTTAACCCCCCATGTTGCATCTCCACTCCCTCATATTAGGGAGATCATATGGTAGCACAACAGTTATTTTTAAAGACTTATTTATTTCAGAAAGAAAGAGAGCATGTGCGCACACAGGCGCACACGAATGGGGGGCAGTGGCGGAGAATCTCAAGCAGACTCCACGCTGAGCATGGAACCCAATGCGTTGCCGGTATCACAATCTGAGATCATGACCTGAGCTGAAACCAAGACTGAGACGGTTAACCAACCAAGCCACCCTGGTGCCCCTGTGGTTTCTGTCTCCTAACTGAACCCTGGCTGATACAGGTAGTACTTAGTTTCTAACTCTATATATTTACTTCTTCATGGTAGTAATTTAACACATTGAAATCGATTTCAACCACACAAGATGTATATCCTAAGGGATAATTAGCTTAAAAATCTATCCAATTAAAAAGCTAAATATCTCCCTAATTAGGTTTATCATCTACCAAAGGAAATATTATTTTCAAACTGAATTTAAAAAATTAACACCATCCTGGGCGCCTGGGTGGCTAAGTGGATTAAGCCTCTGCCTTCGGCTCAGGTCATGATCTCAGGGTCCTGGGATCGAGTCCCGCATCAGCCTCTCTGCTTGGCAGGGAGTCTGCTTTCTCCTCTCTCTCTCTGCCTGCCTGTCTACCTACTTGTGCTCTCTCTCTGTCAAATAAATAAATAAAATCTTTAAAAAAAAAATTAACACCATCCTAATAAAAAAAAAGAACACTACAAAGATTTCCAAAGCTCCTCATCCTAAAAAAATAAAAAACCTTTGAAGATCATCTTTTTGAGTTTTAACAGTATAAGAGATGGATCTCAGAACAATGTAACAAAGTTGTAAGACAATAAAAAACTACAAATTAAAAGCAGTGACAATAAACTAAGAGAGGCATGAGTGCATACTGGCTGTAGGAAATTAATTTACAATAGTAAATAAATTAGTTATTCCCTAAATATTATAGAAAATCCAGTAACAATAAAACGCTCGACTCCATTCCCAAGATCAGTACTAATAATAGATTATATGAAAATAAATAGCTTAAGTAAAGAAATAGAAAATAAGATACCTAACCATATTATCTTAACATCTTATACTATATTCATTTATTAAACTCTTTTACAGGTTTCTTTCTTTCTTTCTTTCTTTCTTTCTTTCTTTCTTTCTTTTAAAATTTGACAGACAGAGATCACAAGTAGGCAGAGAGGCAGGGAGAGAGAGAGGAGGAAGCAGGCTCCCTGCTGAACAGACAGCCTGATGCGGGTCTCAATCCCAGTACCCTGGGATTATGAACTGAGCTGAAGGCACAGTTTTTAACCCACTTTAACCCACTGAGCCACCCAGGCACCCCTTTTTTTTTTTTTTTTTAAGTTTTTGTTTTGTTTTGTAATCTCTATACCCAATGTGGGCTTAAACCCAAGACTCCCAAGACTTCTGACTAAGCTGGCCAAGCACCACTGAGTTTGTTTTGACAATGGGTTCCCTGACAGGAAAGCAGAAGCCTATATTTTTATAATTTCTTCCCAATCTTTGCAGTTGTCTTGTCCAGCCCAGGCCACTGAACAGAAATTTCTTTAGGGACTTGTCCTTATCAAGTAGTTCTTAAACATTCAACACAGTACAGCTTTCTTTACACATTAACTATAGTCTGTTCACATATATACCACTTCTTATAAATAACTTTGTTACAGTAACAAGTGGAACCACTAGGCAAGCTTTGAGGAGGCAGCCACTGGTGGAGGAGACCTGTGCAAATGTACCAGAGCAGAGCCAACTGACAACATCAGTGTGCTCAAATGTGGAAGACAAAGTTTTACAGAGGAATGGGAAAGTGAAGGGGAGAGCAATATGAAGAGTTATTACAGTTTACAGGCAGTTTACAAATGGAATCAAATGCAAACTAGAATGTTAACTCCAACACATTAACCCACCAGCCACAACACAATGTCAAATACCTTCAAGGGAATGCAGAACATCTGAGCAAATCCCAAATAAAGCCACGATAATGTGCAATTGACTAAGAACATGCATAGGAAAGCCTAACTTTTAACTACTTTTAAAGTCACAATTCACTTTGATCATAATGCCTTAGCTTTATTACCCACTGAGTTATGTCTTATAAGTAGGGACAAATAACCTAGGGGGGAGGGTAGGTAGAGTAGAAATTATATGGCTTTTAAAAGTCCTACAGAAGCTGCAGAGAAAAAAGGCTACAAATACACTAAATGCAGCCTTATGACCAGTTCAGATGCGACAATTAGGTCTCTAAACCTGGACATGGGCATTACCAAATTTCACAAGAACTTGCATGGTTTTAAATAGTTGACCCAATCTATCTCACTCTTACCCTGAGAATCATTTTGTATAAGCAGAACTGCTGCTAATGGGAGCATACTGGGTATGTGAATAGTGTAAAGACAGGACATGTTGAGGTTGGCCCTGCTTATCTATTATACGTACTACAAATAAACCTTTTTACAATCCTAGTTTGCCTAATGTTTCCCCTCCCCTTGGTTTTGATTTTGTGGCCAAGAAAAGTAGAAAAAGGATCTCTGCACAGGGGAATAATCTGCTGAATAAACTGTTCATTCTCACAAGTATTATTCCATTTTCTGATACAGCTTTAAAGTTCACCTAAGAAATACTATAAAATACTTTTAGCACCAGGAAGGAGAATGAATACAATAGGCAGAGAGTCAGAACAAGTGATGGGCTCTAACGTTAAATACCACTGCAAAAAAAGGACAGTGAATGCATACACAAAGTAGCGATGTATTTAAATAAATTAAGTTTGAGAGCAGAAGCACAAATAGAGGCTACAGGGCTGAAGGGATGAGCAATGCTGGCTTCCAACTTGACTAAAGCTCTTTTAAATATAACTGGGTTAATTATCACACTAGAAGATATTAATGGGCAAAACCACAACAGAACAGCTTTGTTCCATTGCCTAACTACTCTAAAACAGAGGTCAGTAAATTTTTTCTGTAATGGGCCAAACAGTATTTCAGACTTGTGGGCCATATGGTTTCCGATGCAATTACTCAACTCTGCCACTATAGCGTGAAAGCAGCCACAGACAACATGTAAATGAATGAGCAAGGCTGTATTCCAATAAAGCTCTATTTATGGACACTAAAATTTGAATTTCATATAGTTTTCACATTTCATACAGTATTATTCTTCTTTTGAATATTTTTAATCATTTAAAAATGTAAAAAAACATTCTAAGCTCATGCATAGAACAAAAACAGACAGTTGGCTGCATGTGGCCCATGACCCAGTTTGCTGATCCCTGCTCTAGAACTCACCCTAAACTAGCATTCACTTGGATGGGGGCCAGGGGTGGGGGTGGGGTGATTGAGATTAGAGGCTTCTGGCGTTTATGAGATAGCATGGTTTCTAGTATGCTAGACTGACTAGGGTAGGCATTCTCAGAAATTACAAAATATTACTTAAAGGTTTAAGTATAAAGAGAAAATTCATTCTACTTAGTCCTTAACAACTAATAAGATAAAGTATCAGATACAAAGGTGAATGAGACAAAGGGTAAAGCAGTATGTTTCAGATATAGGAACAAGTCTTAGAGCTGGAAAGGAGCAGGTTCTTCTTATGCTACAATGAAGAGACTAGCCTAAAGAGAAAAATAAATGATAAACATTAGGGGGTTATTACAGCTTAAATCCCAATAAAATTCATATAAAATCCATAATTCTTATTTTCTTTATTAACATATAATGTATTATTTGCCCCAGGGGTACAGGTCTGTGAATCATCAGGCCTACACATTTCATAGCACATACCCTCCTCAATGTCCATCACCCAACCACCTTTTCCCTACCCCCCTACCCCTCAGCAACCCTCATTTGTTTTGGTTTGTCTTATGGTTTGTCTCCCTCCCGATCCCATCTTGTTTCATTTTTTCCTTCCCTACCCCCAAAACACCCTGCCCTGCCTATCAAATTCCTCCTATCAGGGAGGTCATATGATAATTGTCTTTCTCTGATTAACTTATTTCGCTCAGCATAATATTTTCTAGTTCCATCCATGTCGTTGCGAAGTGGCAAGATTTCATTTCTTTTGATGGCTGCATAGTATTCCATTATAGATATACACCACCTCTTCTTTATCCCTTCATCTGTTGATGGACATCCAGGTTCTTTCCATAGTTTGGCTATTGTGAACATTGCTGTTATAAACATTTGGGTGCACGTGCCCCTTCAGATCACTACATTTATATCTTTAGGGTAAATACCCAGTAGTGCAATTGCTAGGTCGTAGGGTAGCTCTATTTTCAACTTTTTGAGGAACCTCCATGCTGTTTTCCAGAGTGGCTGTACCAGCTTCATTCCCACCAACAGTGTAGGAGGGTTAAACCCCATAATTTTTAAAGAGAATTAACCAATGAGAGCATTACCAGTGCTTCTGAAGAGTGCCTCCAAAAAAGAGACAGTTTAAAGTAAGAGCCTTCTTTCAAGTAGGGCTGAATAAGATATGCACAGTGGCAACACAAGATTTTTATGCAAAAGAAGGAAGTATTTCAGGAGGAAGAACCAGAGTTCAGTGCAGAACCAAGAACAGAGGAAAACACTGGTTTAAAGAATCACACCCAAAGAGAGAATGAAACATTCATCAAAGAAACATTTACCATCCCTGAAGTAAGGGAACCTGACAACAGGTTCCTGTTGGATTTGAAAACTGCTAGGTCAGTGAATGTTCCTCCCTTTCTAATTTATTTTTAAAAAATGATTTTATTTATTTATTTGTCACAGAGAGAGAGAGAGCACAAGTGGAGGAGTGGCAGGTAGAGGGAGAAGCAGGTTGCCCACTGAGCAAGGAGCCTGATGCGGGACTCAATCCCAGGACCCTGGGATCATGACGCAAGTTGGAGGCATTCACTTAACCCACTGAGCCATCACACATCCTTTTAAAAACAAAAACAAAAACAAAAACAAAAAAAACCTAAGCATTTTATTTATTTGAGAGAGAGAGAGAAACAGACAGCAAGCAAGCTCTGGTGCAGGGGACAGGCAGAGGGAGGGAGAAGCAGGCTCCCTATAGGAGCCTGATGAAGGAATCTGGGATCATGACCTGAGCCAACGCTTAATCAACTGAACCACCCAGGCACCCTCTATTCCTCCCCTCCTTGAATGGAATGTCTTATGGATACTCTGTCCTGATACCACCATAGTATACTGAGCATTTGGGGTGCAAGTAAGATATCTTTTTAGTTCACTAGCCTCTGGATGGAGAGCAGGCACAACAGAGAACTCTTGCATGTGACCTGATGCAGACTACAAGATCATAACCTTTGAACCTAATGCTTTAAGTGAGTGGAAACTTCTGAGAAATGTCTGTGAGTGTATCTTGTATGTGAAAGGCATGTGAATTTTGTGGTCAGAGGACAAACTGCAATGGGTTGTTTAGAAGGATAGTGGTAACAAATCCTCACATTCTTCAATGCTCCTTTCAAAATGTGACTTTGCAACTCTTCCCATCCAAGAGTGGATTCCCCAGCCAACAGGTAGGGAGGAGTAACCTGGGATTCCTGAGTTGAGACAAGACCTAGGAAAGGCTGGAGGGGTCCCTGATTCCCCAGTTTTGAGCAGGATTAATATCTGAAGAAAAGCTTCCACAATCCCCAGTTTAGGCCTGAAGAACTCCCTTCAAACAATGAATTCACAAAGTTCAAATACACAAGGCAAACCATTATGAACTAAGAGTCACAGGTAACAACAGATTTAGCACTATAGATATTGTCTAGTTATAGACTACAAAACGTACATTAATATAACATTTAAAGAAATAATACAGACAGAATTACAAAGATACCAATCAACAAAAGACATCAGGAACAAACAGATGAATTTGGGGGAGGAAGTACCTGACCTACCAGCTATTAAGATTTATAAAGCTAATTATGACAATGTGATTTTAGTGCAGGAACAGACCAATTAATCAAATGAACAAAACAGAGACTTCAAAAAATGGCCCACAAATATTATGAAACTTTGATACATGATAAAGAAGTGATTCAGATCAATGTTGAAAGTAGAAACTATGAAAATAATAATGTCATAAAATTCAACAAAATGCTGAGATATAGGTTTATCAAGAAAAAAGACACTTCCTTACTAAATATTAAAACTTACAGTAGACATTTTTATTCCCTTGGGAGATGATAGTTATCCAAATTCAAATAAAAAATTCAACCACATACTCCAAAACCACATACTCCAAAAACTAGAGACCAAAAAGAAGAGCAAATAAAATTACCCACAGCAGGGGCACCTGGGTGGTTCAGTGGGTTAAAGCCTCTGCCTTCGGCTCAGGTCATGATCTCAGGGTCCTGGGATCGAGCCCCGCATGGGGCTCTCTGCTCAGCAGGGAGCCTGTTTCCCCCCTCTCTCTCTGCCTGCCTCTCTGCCTACTTGTGATCTCTCTCTCTCTCTCTGTTAAAAAAAAAAAAAAATTACCCACAGCACATACTTACAATACAACTAAGAGAAGACTAATAACACTTCGAACTTCAGTTTACAAGTAAATAGGGAAATATGACATCCAAGGCCAGCAACGTCAACTACAGAGTCCTCACAGAGAGAAAAATCAGAGGAAACTGTATGGAGGACAAAGATCCTGATAGTGGTGGAATGCAGACCTCTACTAAGATTCCCCCCAAGACCACCAGATAAGTAGCACTTAGAAAGGAGAGCTATCCCTTTGAAGCGTGGTGGATCAAGGAAAGGGAGAAAGAGAAAATGAGGGCTCTACTGTAATAAGATGCTACTGCAGAATTAGAAGCAGAAAGCCCCCCAGGTATCATTTAGTAAAGAAGCTGCCATTTCACTATACCAACAGAAGAGGGCATTCTTGAATGAAAAAACTAAGAATTCTTCCTGGCCTCAAAGATCACTTATAAAAAAATTCCTAGGATAAAAAAAAGAAAAAAAATTCTTAGGATACTTCGGGAAATTTGAATATAGAATGGAAGAGCTTGAAAGGACGTTGAGCATATAGTATAAAAATTTACAAAGAATCGGGACACCTGGGTGGTTCAGTTGGTTAAGCGTGTGCCTTTGGCTCAGGTCATGATCTTAAGGTCCTGGGATGGGAGTCCCACATTGAGCTCCTTGCTCAGTGGGAAGCTTGCTTCTCCCTCTTCCCTCTGCCTGCCTCTCCCCCTGCTTGTGCTCTCTTCTCTCTGACAAGTAAATAAATAAAATCTTAAAAAAAAAAAATTTACAAAAAAATACAAGGGCCAGAAGGAACAAGTTAAATAATGTCACAAAGAAATCAGACAAATCCAGAACCCAGACCATCTAAGACAACTGGCCTAGACTCTTCAAAAAATGTATCAATGTTACGGGTATAAAAGTTGGTAATGTGACTGTTTTATACACAATATTATGGAACCTTCTTGCATATGATAATGATATTATGAATATAATGCAGCACACTTTAAAGTCTTAGGAGGAGCATATTAAATATTTATGGCTGGAATGTCATAATGTCTATAACTTACTTTCCAATTGCTGAGATAAAAAAAAGAATGTGTGTGGGAATGTATTTATACAGAGAGTTAAAACAAATATGGCAAACACTAGTTATTCAATCTAGGTGATGAGTGTTCACTGCATTGTCAACTTGGTTATATCCTCAAAATTTTTCTTAGTAAGAAGTTTGGGAAACCATGCACTATAAAACTAAAGTAGGTACAGAGATATAGATCTGGAAAACAAGAAAAGAAACTACAGAAAAGAACTGAAATACATATCACAGTATTCATTAAACGAAGTAAAGGATGTTTTCTTTAATTGCATGGACATTAATTTGCCATGCATTAAGAACATAAATTAAAAGGATATATTGTTACTTTATATAAAAATAAACTCCAGATATATTAAACAAATTAAATGTAAAATAATGTTTTTGAATAAACTGGAAAACATTTGCATAGCCTTGGGACTGGACAATAGTCCTTTTTATTCAGGATAGGAAATTTAGAAGTCATAATGAACAGAACAGATATGTTACCTACCACAACAAAAACTTTTAAGATTTGATGTAAAATGCCACAGACAAAGGAGACACTGAGGAAATATTTAAGACTTTTAACAAAAGAATAAAAGATCTGAATATTTAAAAGACTATAACAGAGTGATGGGAAGATAAAACAGCCCAACTAAAAGATGGGAAAGGAACAACATGTAATTTGTAGAAGAGGATATGCTAACTTCATTAATGAATTTAAATACTCTGAACCTCGAATAAAAACTCCAGGAAGGCAGGGTCTTTTTCTTTTGAGTTCACTGACGTTTCCATAGGTTACAAAAGCAGGAACATGCTAAAAGCTTTCAGAAAACATTCGCTAGCTGTTGGTCAGATGATAGGTGGATGGAAAAGTGCAAATTAAAACCAAAAAAGCACAATTCTTCACCTATCTAAATGACAATAATTAACAAGGCTGTTACATTCAATGCTGGAAAAGGGAAAATAATGTCTTGATTAAAAACATCAGGGGGGCCTGGGTAGCTCAGTGGGTAAAAGCCTCTGCCTTCGGCTCAGGTCATGATCTCAGGGTCCTGGGATCGAGCCCCGCATCGGGCTCTCTGCTCAGCAGGGAGCCTGCTTCCCTTCCTCTCTCTTTACCTGCCTCTCTGCCTACTTGTGATCTCTGTCAAATAAATAAAATCTTTAAAAAAAAACCAAAAACCAAAAAACACCCAATCCTTAATTGAACACCGGGAGGAATCTATTCCACAGATTAGAAGCACCAGAATTCCAAGTATAATAAGTACATGGAGATCAGCATTCTTCGTAATGGCATAAAATTGTAGACAACATGAATGACCCTGACTTGTGAAAAGTTTATTACATCATGGTATATATCAATAATGTGGGATACATATGGCTATCAAAAGGATGTGAGAGCTGTCATTATTGATGTTGAAGAATGAATGTTCTGTGAAAAAAAGTAAGCTGCAAAGTGTTTTACTAGTGTTTAGTATGGGCAAACATAAAATCTAATCTGAGTACCTACATAAATGAACATGGAGTAAAATGTGGAAGGATACATATCAAACTTAGCACCAGTTACTGCAGAGCAACAGAAGTAGAGAGGCAAGATACTATTAGTTTAAACCTGTTCAATTACTTGAATCTTCCCACTTTGAAACTAAAGTTAAGACAGATAGCACCAGGGGCGCCTGGGTGGTGCAGGCAGCTGACTGACTGACTCTTGATTTTGGCTCAGGTCATGATCTCAGGGTCCTGGGATTGAGCCCTGTGTTGGTCTGCAATCAGTGGGGAGTCCACCTGAGGATTTCTCTCCCTGTCCCTCTGCCCCCCCCCACCAATCTCTCTCAAATAAATAAATCTTAAAAAAAAAAAAAAAAAAGATAGCACCAGGGTTTCTTATGATGGATAGTAAAAGATGTGGCATTCATTGTAATTTAACAGAGAAAGGCTATTGGCCAATCCCTAATTTCTAAATGTCAATAATAGTGTTTTGATATATAGGATAAAAATATGTATCACATGCAGTACTGGATAGGAGATGACCCAGAGATGATCGAAGAAAAAGCCTCTGGCCAAACACTGGGTTCTTGTTTCATCTCTGTTTGTAACTTTCTTATCTAAGATACATCATTTAACTCTCCAAGGCTCAGTCTCTTCACCTGAATTGGGGCCAGATAATCTTTAAGGTTAAAGGGCTAAAACATTCTGGTTTAGTATCTTTCCTTACATTAGGAGAAGAAGAGAAGAAAACAAACACAACAAAATGCACAAACAGAAAACTTATTTGGTTTTATATAAAGTTCAAAAGCAAGAAATTGAGGTTTATCAGTTAAAAATTTGATTTCCAAGATTAAACACTAAATTATCTGAGATTTCTTTTATTAAATATAGACTGATTCTCAAGATCGTTACTTTTTTATTTTTTATTTATTATTATTTTTAAAGATTTTATTTATTTGACAGAAAGAGATCACAAGTAGGCAGAAAGGCAGGCAGAGAGAGAGAGAGAGAGGGAGAAGCTGGCATCCTGCTGAGCAGAGAGCCAGATTCGGGTCTTGATCCCAGGACCCTGAGATTATGAACTCGAGCCAAAGGCAGAGGCCCTAACCCACTGAGCCACCCAGGTGCCCCTGATCTTTACTTTTTTAAAAAAAGATTTTATTTATGTATTTGAGAGAGAATACTCGTGCATGCACAAGCAGGGGGAGGGGCAGAGGGAGAGGAAGAAGCAGAAGATGCCCTGCTGATCATGAACTGAGCCACAGGCAGATGTTTAACTGACTGAGCCATCCAGGTGCCCTTTATTTCTTTTAAAGAAAAAAAAAAAATCAACTTTTTTTTTTGCATGAGGGGAAAAAAATGTGAATGATTAGCATGGAAAATAGATATTTGGACATTCTTAATAAAACCTTATGTCAGACATAAATGAAATAATACAAATATATCAAAAAGATGACTAAGTACTCCTGGATTTGAAAACACAGTAGTTAATTATAAGAATCAAAACTATTTTAAAGCAGTCTTTGACATTAGATGAAAAGCATAGAGAGAAAATGCTGTCTACCTGAATGAATGAGCAAGTGAGGGAAAACAACAGAACTCTGAGAACTAATGATTTAGCCAACGACGTGTCTCCATATAAGCCTCAGTAAAAAACTAACTTCAAAATCTGGTACAAAATCTGGTACAAACAATAACAATTATATTACCATCTAATTCAATGTCTGTATTTGAAAAAGAATAGCAGTCAAAGTTATTGGTATAGGAGGGTGATTTCAACAAGAAAATACTAAAAAAGCATTTCTACTTAAAACGACAAAACTTCAAGTTGCTTTATTTTCAAATGTCCTATTTTAATGAGAATCATACTAATCGAGCTTTAAGATGGATTTATGGATGTTGAAAGGTAGTGATATTTACTGTAGATTATAATCTCAGAGCTAAAGATCTAGAAGAATATTTATTTACTCAGTGAGATTAGAGTGCATAGCATTATAGACAAGTACTTTCTGTGCTTAGTGCACTTATTAGATGCATGACCCTGTGCAAGTTAACTTCTCCAAACTTTAGTTTGCTCATCAATAAAATTAGGATAATAAAGTACCTAACTGTAGGGGTTTTGATTTAAATGAGAGAATATATGTGAGAACACTCAAACATTTAAAAAAAAAATTACCTAAAATACTCTAGAGATAGAAATATATATTTTTAATCATTGGAGACAGAGATGGGGGGCTGGGAGGAAGAGAGAGCACACAAGCAGGGGAGAGGAGCAGAAGAGAGAGGGAGAAGCAAGCACCCCACTGAGCTGGGGGCCGGATGCAGGGCTCAATCCCAGGACCCCAAGATCATGATCTGAGCTGACGGCAGACACTCAACCATCTGAGCCACCCAGGTGCCCCTAGAGATATAAATATTTTAAGCAAACAGGTACCTTCAGCAATTACATTCTATACCATTAAGCCAAAAGAAAAGAAAACGTGTTTATCTTAATTCCTATTATGAAGTTATAAATGTTATCAGAAAATAACTGTTTAAGGAAATTCATTTTATCCTTACTCTAATTAGTAAAGCACAAAGGTAGCACTTTTGACACCAACATAATATGGATTTTTATGGCAATAACGTATCGGTATGGAGTAACCCACAATCCTTTCTTTGATCCTCCCCGACTTAAAGGCCAAACAATTACAATATGAGTAGAACAGGTTGGCACGGGGAGCCAAAGAACAATGAAACACTAACACACACTAAAGATTAAACACAGGTCCTATTGGCTTTAATTAACTGGATAGGATACTTTGCTAAAAATAGCATGCATCTCTTTAATCTTAACATATATCTCTGGGAGAAATAAATTAAACTCCCAAACTACAAAAGTAGATTCAGTCAGGATTCCAAAGAAGTTCACTTTATTTTTATTTTGGTAATCTTACCTGAAAATTATTTGCTAAACTCAGTGGACTGCAATGGGCTTCAATGAATATATACACACCACCCCCCATCTACCATATTACTTTAATAAGGAACTACTCATACCTATCTGTATATTATATACCTAGGAGTAGCAAATGAAATGCCTAGACTGAATCCCCATTATTTCAGAAGCATAATAGTTATACAGAAAGACAGGGCAACCCAACCTTCAAGTATTTCAAAGTATCAGGTTAACAAATAATCCATCTTCTTTGCTTAAGTTACAAAGAGACAGATTTTCATGCAATATAAAATAGAATTAATTTATTCAGAACTGAATTTGGCTTATAACCTTCTTGGAGGACACTATGCCAAACTGAACGAATAACTGTATCTTTTATTCAGTAAGCTTGAGAAATTTATCCCAAGGAAATGACTGGAGGAGATGTGCAAAAAGATATATGTATTGTTTATAACAGCAAAAAATACTGAAAGCAACCTAGATATTATTTAGCTATGAATAGTTTTCAATTAATAACTTAAGATAATGAGAAAATGCTCCAGGTAAAATACTAGTCAGAGAAAAGGTATACAAAAAGATTTAATGGTGCCAATTCTGTCCTCCTAAGAAAACATGTCTGTATAAAAATTATTGGAAAAGTAATTATGAAAGCAATTACAATTACATCATAATTTATCAGTTGATTATACCCACATGTAGTGGTACTGTAGATAGTTTCTGTTCCAAATTTTAATTCATGCACACACATTATTTTAATCATATGTTTAATAGTCATCTATCAGGAATATAATAAAAGGGACTGCTATACTCGAATAGTAAATTGAACTATATGCCAACGTTCCTTCTCCAAGATTCTACAACTTCAAGAAAACTTTCTGTAACTAATTTAAAAATCAATAAGCCAGTGCCAAGAACAGAAAATCTACAGTTAAATTTTTAAAGGACTGAGAGCCAAGAAAGGCATTAATTTCTGAAGCAGTATCAATATCCTCTGGCCAGTAGCTCTTTTCTTAGATAGAAAAATAGGTAGTGAACCTAAACAAGCTGTGGCAAACAAAAGCAAAAACCAAAAAATTGCAGAATGAATCTGCAATTGCTAAAAGAAGAAGGATGAGGGAGAGGATAAGAAGGAATGAAGGCCTCACCCTTATTTTTTTTTTCCCAAAAAAGCTGCTGCTTCGATGGATGATACAATCTGTATTAGTGATTAATGCCTACGATCACAAAAGCTACCTAGCATTTTCATATCTGGTAGGACAACAAACCAGAGAAGGTGAGGTGCCATAAAGAAAATCTTTCTTTAAAAAGAATATCAGATTTTATCAATTCAGTTAACATCAAAATTAAGTGAGCTTTGGTAGGTAAACTACAATATCAATTTTCATCTAAGAAAGGGGAAAAAAACATGAAATACAGAGCTAATACACACCAATGGTTCAGATTTACAAAAATATTATATATTATCACCATGTATTTCAAATATTAATTCATTTTAAGTCAACTAAGACATTTCATGAAATAAATATCATATATATCAGAAATCTCTAATTCAAAAATCAAGACCAAAAAAATTTCCCTTGCGGTAATTCAAGGTAGCCATTTGTTACAAAAGAAAGAAACCATAGAATATCATTTTTTTTTTTTTTACCAGAGATAAGAATGCATAATAGAAAATACCATGTAATAGGATATGATAACTAACATTTGGACAAGAATATATTCCTATAACTGCAAAACAAAAAGAAGATACCAAAATGTAAATTACTCAAAATACCCAGATAAATCAGTAAGGCATTTCTATTTCACAATATTTACCTATTTTTATGTATAGGAATATATGTAAATATTTGTATATGTTTACATATAGATATGTTAGTGTGTGTATATATCATACCATCTTTCTTGAGAGTTATATGGCACACAAAAGATAGTTAAAATGAAATATTTATGGTATTTTTCCTGCATTTAGAATACATATGACTTGAAATGAATGCTCAGTGGTATAGAAAGATCAAGAGAACACAAGTTACAGGACCTGGTCAAAATATACAGTTTATTTTTCTTTCCTTTATGCTTTTAAAAAGAGATATAGATAAAAAGAGGAAAAGCAAAAATTCTGAAGACGATTTTCCTACCAGTTATAAACAAGGAAAAATCTGTTTTCCCAAGTTACAACTAAAACACACCCAAAACAGACACGAAAGAGAGAAAGAAAAAGAGAAAGAAGCTAATGTCCTTTTAGCATTAAATACTTGCTTATTCTAATAGGATTTATTTTATCAGGAAGACCTGCAGAAACTAGCACCTGAAAAGTACTCATGGCTTTCTTATCAGAATATGAAAAAAAACCATAAAATTTTTTAAAAGATTAACAATATGCTAGAAGCAGTTCTAATGTGATCAAAGAATGTACTATGTGTTGTATAACTTCACAAAAACTGTTTTTTCCTATTTATTATTATCTAATTCAGAAACCATTTTTAAGGCAATTTTACTTGACCACCACCCATTTCCCATTGTGACAAATGATTCAATATCCAGTATCTTCAACCATTTTTTCAACACTGAAGTATTCAAGACTCATTACTAGATGAATTTATAGAAATGTTACATAAATCAGTATTTCTTTAACAACTATAGCACCTGAAAATTAATAGCCAAATTCTGAAAAACCTGCTCGGTCCTTAAAAACAAAAACAAAAACAAAACCCCCAAATCCCAAAACTTCCTTAAATGTCTCCCTTTAAAAATGACATCTGAAAAATGAATACTCTTAAGACTACACTAATCCATAGGAAACAGAAATATACAGTATTTTAAAAACATTTCTGAAAAGGCAGCATATTCTTCTGTGTGTTGCAACAGACTCTCCAGATCTGCAATCGTGCTGCAGTCATGAATAAACATATTCCTCTGAAGTTCTAAGTATGTGTGTCCATATCAAGGGCATGAGGCATGCACATTAGATTTGAAATGGATTTACATTACCTCCAACCTTAGGGCCACCTGCTGAACCAGGCTTCCTTGCACTGTTGACAGGATTTCCGGATGTTTTAGGTGCAGGAACCTTGAAGGCTGAAGCAGTTGATGATGGCCTATTTCCATCCACTGATTCTTCATCATCAAAGCTTTTATCTACACAAAGCATTAGAAAAATGTATTTTAAGAGAACTAAGCTTTGTTCCATTTTCCATAAGACTCAAAATCAAATAAAACTATATATAAAATCATTACTTTCTAAGATGTAATCCAAAATAAAGCTCCTTTGAGTAAGCATTTATATATTGGTTAACACCATATAAAATAACCTAGTATAATTTAAAATTTGACTGGAGTATTATCCTATTTTTTTACCTATATATCAAGTCAAAACATAAAACCAAATATATTAACTCTAAGGATAGTAAAAAGCATTTTCATTTTTTTTTTGCTACTCATATGAGCATTTTCTGCCAGCTCCTCCCATAGTATATCTTTCAGCACACCCTGCCTTATTCCTTACACCCAGATCCTGCAACTTACAATCACAGATCCGTTTGCAAATCAGTCGCCTCATTCCTCTGAAAGCTCTTAATTTCCCTCACCGTAGGATGCTCCCAATGGTTCACATGGCCAAATACAGTAGATTCGGTACTAATCAAAGATTCTATCAAAAATAGACTGAAACAACCACAGAACCACCACTAAGGTTTGTGCCGGCATTTTTCTTTCTCTTCCCTGCCCTAGGTGCTGTAACAGCCAATCAGCTACAAGGTGACATCATCTTATGGCAGCTACTGCCAGATGAAAGGTAAAAATTCTCCATGTATTTAAAAAATTATCCATGCAGCTATAATCCTTATTCTTTACCTAAATTTCAAAGGCTTTTAATACAAAGGTTTATAAACCTAAATTTGTTTTCTCTTATGTAATTTACACGAAAATTAATACAAATGTAAAATAAGGTTTTATGCAATATTCATTCTGCTGTGGTGCTTATTATTGCATCAGTAAAACATGGAATATCACAGTGCTCATTACTGTGCATAATTAGCTCTGTAATCTTACAATCTGCTGTTTATTTAGGGCACAGAAACCAAACCAAACAATTTGCTTTCATAAATGATTCTAAAATATTCTACCCAAAGCTCCTTTCAGAATATTTATTAATGACCACACTAGTATCATCTCCTTGTATAAAATGGAACCCTCCACCTCCCACACACACACACACACACACACAAAATCGCAAACTGTATGCATTTACTCGTCTGAGAAGATGGTTTTCTCTAGGACCCTGCACAAACCAACCACGACAAACAAGATGGGCGAGGCAGAGAAGCAGATTTACCACAGGCTTCAGATCAATGTCAGAATCTTTTCCTCTCAACCTGCTCCCCCTTACCTATGCAAATACCCAAATCAACTAGAATGAAATCAGTACTACAAAGGGATACTTCCGAGTCCAACTACTGAATATATTTTAAAGAAGATATACCAAATAAGTGGTAAGACTTTTATTTGGAAAGAAAGAAAATCAAATAGACACACCAATATAAAACCATACTCAATTTCAGCAAGTGTTTTCTTTTTTCTTAAATAGTACAATTTATAAGAAAAAAGTACCTTCAAGTTAAAAGACATTTTTTCCCCATTTTTTAGCGTATTATTATTAGGGAGCCAGACCAGATCAGTTAAAATCTATGTTCTATATAGGTTTGCTCTGTTAAAAACACTAACACAATCCCAAATAAACTTTTCTGCCACCACCATGTAAAAAATATATATATATAGCTAAGAGAGACACAGTAGTCACACAAATCCACAGAAAGATAGGTACTGAAACACTGAGTAGCCAGAAGTTCCCATGGAAACAGTGTTCTGTTCCTACACACACAAGAAATGAAGAGTACACGTCTCTACCACTTAAAAAAATTTAACTCTTAACACTCCCAAACTACTGGGAAATTAAATTTTAACTTTTTATCAAAATAAGGGAGATGAAAGTATATAAATCATAAATATGCAACTCAATGAATTTTCACAAAACAAACATGGCAGTGTAACCAGTCTCTGGACCAAAAGAGCATTATCAGCATCCTATATGCACCCTCACTGACCTCCCCCAAATCAATTTTTCCTATCAGAGCCAACTAACCAGTCTTGACTTCTAACTCCATAATTGGCCCATTCTTGAGCCTTATATGAAAGGAAACATACAGTATCTACTCTGGTATCTAGGTTCTTCTCACTCAGTACGTTTGAAGAGTCACTTTCATTGCTTATAGTTATCCAGTGTACCACAATTTAGCAATATCCATTCTGTTGATGATAGATCTTTGAGTTGTTGCCAGTTTGAAATTATTATAAAATAGTGTTCCTAAGAGGTAAGCAAACAAAGTTAAAGAGTTCTAAGACTTTTAAGCATTACTGTGGAAGTAGGAAACACATTATTTTTGATCGAGTAAGTCAAATATACATATTGTAACCTCTAGGACAAGCAGTACTGGACCAGCCAGAAACCTGGCAGTTTCTTAAAAATGCAAATTCTCCAGCCCCAAGAGAAATCTAATGAGTCAGAAACTCTGGAGATGGGTGCCCAGCATTCTATGTATTAACAAACCCTCCCGGCAACTCTGATGCATGGTCAAGTTTAAGAGCCACTGCTCAACAGCAGGAGTTGGCAATTTTTTTTTTCTATAAAGGGCTACAGAGTAATTATTTTAGGCTTTGTAAACCATACATGTGGTCTCTCTCTGCAGCTACTCAATTATGCCATTGTAGTGCCAAGGCAGTGATACATGATATGTAAACAAATGGGTGTGGCTGCGTCTCAATAAAATTTTATGTCCATCAGGAGGGTACTGGATTTAGCTTGCAAGGAACAGTTTGCCAATCCCTGCTCTAGAGTAACCACTAAAATAAGGGATGTCTGGGTGGCTCAATTGGTTAAGCACCTGCCTTTGACTCAGGTCATGATCCCAGGGTCCTGGGATCGAGTCTCATATCAGGTTCCTTGCTAAGCAGGGAGCCTGCTTCTCCCTTTGCCTACTGCTGTGCTTTTCTCTCTGACAAAGAAATAACAATCTTTTTAAAAAAAGAGAAACTGTATACATAAACTACAAGTACAAGATAAATTTTAAAATGTGATTAACTGAAAAGAACCAGGAAGGGGACAAAAAGAAGGACTGAAACAAGTGGAGGAAATAGAAATAGAAGGCAAAGGGGCAAAAATGAAGCCAAATGTATCAGTAACTACCTTAAAAAGTAAATGAACTAAATATTCCAAGTAAAAGACCAATATTGAATTTTAAAAAATAGGTTGCTTAAATGAGGTACACTTTACAAAGTCACATAAAGGTAAAATGACAAACTATGGCAAAAACCAATCAATAGAAAGTAGATGCAGCTATTCTAACTTCAAAGCAGTTTGAAGAAGAATTACTAGAGACAGAGACACTCTTAATAATGATAAAGGGGGTCAATCCAACAGGGAAAAAAAATCAGAACCCTAAATTTTTATGTACCCAGTAACAAAGCTTCGAAAACATAAATCAAAAAAGGACTTATCTACAGAGCAGAAAAAATTCTTACCACTTTCAATAATGTTATATCTTTTCTTGACAAGCTAATTCATAAAATGAATTCATCATCACAAGTCCCCAAATTAAAAATGTTTTGTAATTTATAGAGATTATAAATATTCTAGGCTTAAAAATATTTTAATTATAAAATATTCAGACCACATCAATTATATTTCTTATCATACGGCACTTCCTGAAATAATACTTTTAAGAGTGAACTAGAAATTGGACTGAGAGTGAGCAGAAACATTGTCTTATTTATCCTATAACCCCATTACCTAGAAAAATCCCAGGATAAGTATCATAGTTAACCCTCTTCCTGCTTCCCACCTTTGTCCTTTTGAGCTTGTTTTCTACATGATGTCCTGTGTTGAACAAAGTCACCTAACACCATTGCTCAAAATCCTCTTATGACTCCATAAAAAGGCCGACCAGTACTTCAGTATCTGCAAGATCTTAGATACCATGTAGTTCTCTCTCCAACGTGATCCAACTTACTGCTCTCCATCTTTTGCTCCAATGCAGCCCCACCAGTCTCACTGCTGAGACTCCCATGAGGGCCTCTGCAATTTTCCCCTTTGCCTAGAATGCTCTTCCCTTCATAGCCACCCTGTTTACTCACCAACTTCAGATCTTTATTCTACTATCACTGTCTCAGTGACATCTTCTCTGGATACTGAAATTATAACATTTCCAACATCCTGACACTAGTGATCCATCCCTATACCTCCCTGCTTCATTTATCTCCTTAGCACCTATCACCTATATATTTTACCTTGTTTATTATCTGACTCTTCCCACTGAAATGTATTATCTATTAGAGTAAGAAGTTTTGTCTCTTTGATCCACTGCCGTAACTCTGACATGTGGAACAATGCTTAGAAGGACCCATTTCACAGTAGGGAGACCTTCAGTCTCCAGGTTATTGAAACAAAACTCCAAAGGCAAACAACTATAAACTCTGAATAGAATAGACATAAAAAAAAAAAAAACCCTTCTTTAAAACAATTAAATATCTGACAAAATAGTAAGAAATGGGGAAAAGAATCAGTACTTTTGAATTTCTATTCTGAAGGCCTCATAAGGCAAAGTGAATAGAATTTGAAACCCACATAAAAAAGATATAGAGTCTTAAAAAAAAGATATAGAGTCTAAAGGAGATTCCGCCACTGAATGCTGGTATACCAAACGACAATGCTATCAAGGTTAAAGTGAACTGTAAGTAAGCCCTTCTCTTCTTCATCTTCTTCTTCTTTTTTTTTTAATTGGCCCTTCTCTTCTTAGAGCCTTTCATTCTTCTTCTCAAAAGCAAGCACCAGACAAGTAAATCAAAAGGAGTACTTGATTAAGGTCAACTGCTTGAAAAGTCAAGAGACTCAAGCCCTTGGAACTTAGTAGGCTCACACTAGTAGTATTCCTACTCTCATGCAACAGCCAAGGCAAATGCAAAATTTTCCTGGAATAAAGACTCTGGCCTCATATTATGTGCACGACAGGGAACAAGACACCATAAGCAAGAAAAAACACTAAAAATCCTAGAATTACCGAGCATAGACTCTAAAAGTTTTACTAGACAAGGTTGAAAATAATTTCAGGGATCAGAAAATTTAAAGAGTGACAGATTTTTAAATATTTCTTTATCAGAGAGAGAGAGAGAGAGAGAGAGACGGGGGGCAAGAGTATATGCACATGAGCAAAGGAGGGGCAAAGGGAGAGGGAGAGAGAATCCTTAAGCATGCTTCCTGTTGAACACGGAGACCAATGCAGGGCCCAATCCCAGGACCCTGAGATCACGACTGAGCCAAAATCAGGAGTCAGACATTCAACAGACTAAGCTACCCAGGTGCCCCCCAAAGTTTCAGATTTTTAAAAAACAACCGAACAGAACTTCTAGAAATATAATAAATGTAATTTAAATTCAGTGGGCAGGCATGACAGATTAGATACAGCTCAAGTGAACTGGAAGATAAATCAGAAAAAAATCACCTGGAATACTTTTAGTAGGTACTTTAATATTAACTGAATAAAAAGGATTAAATATAGAAAGCATGATTATACTGACACCTTTGTTCTTATTCCAATGTTTCAAAAAGAAATTACTATGGTTTGGTGCAGAAAATGAACAAGATGAACTTAGTAAAAAGTGCTAAAGGATAAAAATTAATAAAGAGGCAAGCTGTATGTGTTATGTGTGTGATGGAAATGGAAAAGGAGGAGAGAAAAAGGAGAGTAGCTGGTAAGAGTAGGAGAAAAAGATGGAGATAACAGATGGGGAGGAAGAAGTGATGGTGACAGAATGCAGGAGGAGATGGAAATAAAGAGGGAAATGGAGGAGAAGGGAAGAAGAGAGATGGAGGAAGGGTGTGGGATAGGGCAGACGTTAAGAAATAAAAAGAAGCCCAAGTAGAAGGTATATGAATAACTTCTGTTGCATTCATATAATAATGGCACACTGTTCTCAGCGAGCACTGAGAGATGATTGGCCCATAATCCCTTATCTGCAATGCCTGAAAGCCAGTAAATTCTGAGAGTCCAGCTTTAGCACGTTTTGTCTTTTTTTTTTTAAACTGTGGCATAGTTAACATACAGGGTTATATTAGTTTCAGGTGTACAATATAGTGATTCAATAATTCTATCCATTATTCAGTACTCATCCCGATACCTGTACTTTTAATCCCCTTCACCTATTACATCCATCCCCCTACTCACCTCCCTTCTGCTAACCATCAGTTTGTTTTCATTGTTAAGAGCATTTCTTGGTTTGTCTTTTTCTTTGTTCCTTTGTTGTGTTTCTTAAATTCCACATAGGAGGAAATCATATGACATTTGTCTTTCTCTGACTTATTTCACTTAACATTATACTCTCCAGATCCATCCATGTTGTTGCAAATGGCAACATTTCATTCCTTTTTATGGCTGAGTAATCTTTGTATATTAATGAATGCTAACCCCTTCTTGGATATGTCATTTGCAAATAACTTCTCCCATTCCGTAGGTTGTCTTTTAGTTTCATTGACTGTTTTGCTCTGCATAAGCTTTTTATTCTGATGTAGTCCCAATAGTTTATTCTTGCTTTTGTTTCCCTTGCCTTAGCAAACATATTGAGAAAAATGTTGCTATGGCCAGTATCACAGAAATTACTGCCTGTGCTCTTCTAGGATTCTTAGGGTTTCAGGTCTCACTTTTAGGCAGGTCCTTATTGCATTTGAGTTTATTTTTGTGTATGGTCTAAGAAAGTGGGCCAGTTTCATTCTTTTGGATGTAGCTGTCCAGTTATCCCAACACCATTTGTTGAAGAGACTTATCTTTTTCCCATTGCATATACCTGCCTCCTTTGTCAAGGATTAATTGACTATAATCATGGATTTCTGGGCTCTCTATTCTGTTCCAGTGATCTATGTTTTGATCACTACAGCTTTATAGTGTATCTTGAAATTTGGGACTGTGATACCTCCAGTTTTGGTCTTCTTTTTCTTTTCTTTTTTTTTTTTTTTTTAAAGATTTTATTTATTTGTCAGAGAGAGAGGGAAAGAGAGCGAGCACAGACAGACAGAATGGCAGGCAGAGGCAGAGGGAGAAGCAGGCTCCCCGCTGAGCAAGGAGCCCGATGTGGGACTTGATCCCAGGACGCTGGGATCATGACCTGAGCCGAAGGCAGCTGCTTAACCAACTGAGCCACCCAGGCGTCCCTGGTCTTCTTTTTCAAGACTGCTTTGACTCTTTGGGGACTTCTGTGGTTCCATACAAATTTTAGGACTGTTTGTTCTAGTTCTATGGAAAATGTTGTTGGTATTTTGAAAGGGACTGCATTAAGTATGTAGATTTCTTTGAAGAGCATAGACATTTTAACAATATTTCTTCTTCCAATCCATGAGCACAGAATATCTTTCAATTTGTTTGTGTCACCTTCAATTTCTTTCATCAATGTTTTATAGTTTTTCAGAGTATAGCTCTTTCACTGCCTTGACTACATTTAATACTAGGTATTTTATTATTTTTGGTGCAACTGTAGATGGGATTATTTTCTTAATTTCTCTTTCTGATGTCTCATTATTAGTATAGAAAAATGCAATGGATTTCTGTACAATGACTTTGTGTCCTGTGACTTACTGAATTCATTTGTCACTAGGGCTATGACTGAATTCATTTATCAGTGGTAGTATGACAGAATCTTTCAGGTTTTTTATATATATAGTATCAAGTTATTTTACAAACAGGGAAACTTTAATTTTTTTCTTACCAGTCTAGATGCCTTTTATTTCTTTTTCTTGGACTTCAAGTACTATGTTGAATCAAAGTGATGAGAGTAGACACCCTTTTCTTATTCTGGATCTTAAGGGAAAAGCTCTCAGCTTTTCACCATTAAGTCTGATGTTAGCTGTGGGTTTTTCATATATGGCTTTTATTATGTTGAAGTATGTTCCTTCTAAACCTACTTTGTTGAGAGTTTTTATCAAAAATGGATGTTGTATCTTGTCAAATGCTTTTTCTGTGCCTATTGAAATGATCATATGGTTTATTTACTTATCTCAGAGAGCATGACCTAGAGTAAGAGCATAAGTAGGGAGAACAGCAATGGGAGAGGGAAAAGCAGGCTCCCAGAAAGCCTGATGTGGGGCTTGATCCCAGGACCCTGAGATCATGACCTGAGCCAAAGGCAGACGTTTAAACAACTGAGCCACTTAGGAGCCCCTGATCATATGGTTTTTAAACTCTCTTGTTGATGTGAGGTACCATGTTGATTGATTTGTGAATACTGAACCACCCTTAGATCACCCCCACCCTTAGTGGGGCTAAATCCCACGTGATCATGGTAAATGATTTTTAATTTATTGTTGGATTCAATTTGCTAAAATTTTGTTGATGATTTTTACATCTATGTTCATTAGAGATACTGGCCTGTAGTTCTCTCTCTCTCTCTCTCTCTCTTTTTTTTTTGTAGTGTCTTTGTCTGGTTTTGGTATCAGAGTGATGTTGGCTTCATAGAATGGATATGGAAGCTTCCCTCTTCTATTTTTTTGGAATAGTTTGAGAACAGGTTACTAACTTTTCTTTAAATTGTTTTGTCTTTTAAAATTCATTTGGTAGCAAAATCTAAACTGATTTTAACTTAGTTTATGGCAAAACACGTGAAATGACATGAGGCTATTTATTGTATTTACTTCACTCATTGTGAATTTGCATATATTTAACTGCAAAAATATTAATGTGCTTGATTATAAGGTGAAGCCCCAGACCCAGCTGGAGATGTTGCATCATACATGGTTTATGACCATTACTTTTCTAAAATCTGACCTATTCAAAATTCCAAAACATAGCTGGTCCCCAAGGTTTCAGATATGAACTGAAACTTACATTACCATAATGAAATCCCTTCATTTTTTTTCTTCTTCCCTTCAAAGGAAAGCCATATATTCAAATGGCTATTCAAACTTTTCAATTCACTTTTATGATTACATGTATTCCAAAACCTGAAATTTCTGCTTCTGAATTCACATAAAGGATGAAAAATCCCTCTATTCTAAAATGGCAAACAATAGATAGGAAAGCTAAAACTTTATACCGTATCTCATTTAGAAAATTCATTTTGTGGGGCTTTTCTTCAGTAAACCAACTAGTTCACAAAGAAGAACCCACAACATAGATTTTCAGGCACAAATATACTGTTTCATATTAAGTAGCTTCTTATACCAAAGTTCCTCTTTTCTCTTGAAGCTATATCCTTCCCTATTCTAATTAAAACAGTGAGTAAGAGGCCTCTGGATTCCTGAATAGTTTTAGTTTTACCTTCTTATGTATCTAACAATGACCACGGTCATATATAACAGATAAATTAGTAACTGAGATTAGGAAACAATAATCACTATAAGTTATAGTACCATAGGTATCTCAGAAAACTGGTTTCAATTGCCTGCACTCCCCATTCTGCTTTTACAATAGAATACTCTCCTTGGCTTTCCTCTGATCTCTAGCTCAGTCTCTTCCTCCTTTATCCAATCAGTAATGCTGAATATCTTCTTTTCTCTGGACTACACACTTTCTAATTGTCTTCATTCATTCTCAACAGTTTAAAACATCTCTACGCTGGGGGCACCTGGGTGGCTCACTGGGTTAAAGCCTCTGCCTTCAGCTCAGGTCATGATCCCAGAGTCCTGGGATGGAGCCCTGAGTCGGGCTCTCTGCTCAGTGGGGAGCCTGCTTCCCCTTCTCTCTCTCTGCCTGCTTGTGATCTCTGTCTGTCAAATAAATAAAATCTTTAGTATATGTGCTGCCGAAGCGAGCACTAAATAAAATCTTTAAAAAAAAAAACAACAAACATCTTTACGCTGACAACTCTCAAATGTTTGTCTTTAGCCTATACCATCTTTGACCTATACCATTCCAAACCTAAATATTCAACTGCCCTACTAAATATCTTCAAGATATCTTGAAGGTATCTCTAATCTGACATATGTAACGTAACACCTGATCTTGAAGGTATCTCTAATCTGACATATGTAACGTAACACCAGTACCATCTCCAAACCTGTTTTCTGTTCTCCCTAAGTCTACCTCTATCCCAGTAAATGACATCACCATTGATTTAGCTACTCAAGTTCACAATGTAGGAACCCCATTCCAAGTTCTCTGCCCCACATGGATCATCTATTAATAATTCTTGTTGTATATAACACCAAGTTATATCTCAAATCTACCTAATTTCTCTTTACTTCTGGTGCCATTCCTAATCTAAGACCAGACCAGTATCTTCTCTGCCTATATTGTTACAACAACTTCTTAACTGGTCTCCCTGCTTCCATTCTCAACTTTCCAAACCCAAAGAAGACAATGAGATCATCTAAAAATGTAATTTGGATCAGTGGCTGCTGAAACTGTTAAATGAAAAACTGTTATAAATAACAGATCAGGCTGACAACACCCGAACCCAATGTTCAATATTAATATACCAAAAAAAAAAAAAAAGATAATCAGACACTGCATGGCTCCCAATAAAAATGCATGATGTATAATACCACCTATAAAAATGTGTGCCAAAAACTGCCCAAGAAACAAAAACAAAAAATTAGACCTGATTCTGATCAATTTAAAAATTAAAAGAATTTTTAATTTTCAGGAAACAAAGGGGATATAAAATCCTAAAAAACAAGAACATAAAACCACCGCGGCAATGTAATTATCAAAATCTAGTATGTGGGAAAACTTCACCTGAGAGATAATGTTTTTCTTCAACAAATAAGTGGCAAGAGGAGAAAAAGACAACTGCTACAGATGACTAGAGTGTAAAGCAATATATCAACCAATTACAATGATGAACCTTGTCTGAATTAAAATTCAAACTGTAAAAAGATACTTAGGAAACAACTGAGTAAATCTGAACACTGAATATTTGATACTAAGGGTTAATTTTTTAGGTGTGAAAACTGGTTGTCAATAAAATATGTCCTGGTTACAAATAAGCCTTTAACTGTTTTTTAAAAAGTTCTCTTTTTAAAAAGACTTAAGTTTTACTTTACTTTACATGTATGAATACATGTGCATGTGTGTCCACACACCCATACCCCGGTCCTACAGGGTAGGTAGGGCTGAGGAAGATAAGTAGGGTTACAGATAACTAAAGACTGGCTATCTATTGATAATTTCTTGAAGCTGGATAGTAGGTAGTAACAGAGGTTTGTCACAATATTCTTTATTTCTGGGTATGTATGAAATTCTTCCTTAAAAGAACTATGATAATTTGAATTACCTTGCTCTCTTGCTTAAAACCCTGTAATGGAACCCCAATAAAATTATAAGCAACATCGTTAAGACCACAGAAAGGGAGGCAGAACAAAGTCTGTGAAATCAGCATCCAAAAGATAGCAACAAATTCTCATAAAATGCAAATTTAAAGGATGGAAAGCTTTTGAAGAATAAAACCACAGCAAAGCTGCAACTCAGAATTCTCAGAAGCAGATTGACATAGCAGTGAGGACTGATCTACCTCACAGAATGACAGAGAAGTGACACTCTCTAAGCCAACAAGTACAGGAATGATTTGCAAGGAATCACTGAAAACCTATGAAATGATTTCATCATTAAGCTCTTTCCACCCACAACTCAGAAAGCTCAATATTTTACATATAAATATGCATGTGCCTGAGTGTACACACACACACACTCTTCTGTAAAAATGGAACCACCAGAAAAGGGAAAAAAAATTCTTGTTATTGTATAAACTTTTAATTGCTAAAAGTAAAAACTTAATGGGAGGGCTGGATAAGGAAGTCAAGGAGATCCCCTAGAATACAAGGGAAAAGAGAGACATAAAACTTAGGAAAAGAGACAAAACATAATGGACAGTGAATCAACATGGGAGATTCAATATTTGACTGGTAACAATTCTGTAAGGAGAGACTAAAGCTAATGACGGGGAGAAACTTATTTAAAAAAATAACAGAGGAGGATTTCTCAGAGCTAAAGAAAATAATAGGCCTTCAGATGTAAAATAATCAAACAGTAAACATTTAAAATGTATTCAATTTAAAAACAAAAAATTTCTGTAAAGTGACTAGAAATTAAAAATCCAGGTACTTCAAAATTAAACAATGGCCAAATTTTAATATTCACATAAAGATGCTGTGTTTTCAGCAGCATAATTAATCTTAAATGTTAATAATTTTATTAAAAAAAATAAAGTCCATCTCATATAAAGTTGAAAAGAAACCAAGAAATTTCATAAAGTCTCTTAGAATTTCTAGGTAATCATTAATTTAATTAAAAAGCTACTTGAAGACTTATCCTTTTCTTTAAAGGAGCCCATTAAAAATTTAAGACCTTTGATAGTTCAATGATGTTAGGGGGCAGACATAACTTAAAACATTACTTGGTATTAATAAAATTAAAAACAACATATTTTACAATAGCCATAATATCAAAGTAAATAATTAATGATGCTCATAAGATTTATTTATTGTAAGTTTTTTTATTTATTCATTTGAGAGAGACAGAGAGAGAGAGAACACAAGCAGGGGAAAAGGCAGAGGGGGAGGGAGGAGGAGACTTCCCGCTGAGCAAGAAGTCTGCTGCAGGGCTCAATCCCAAGATCCTGGGATCAGAACCAGAGCCAAAGGCAGACACTTAATGGACTGAGCCACCCAGGTGCCCCCATAAGGTTTATTTAGAACCCTCACAGAAACTAGTCATTTTGGGTAAATTTTCATGACAACTATACTTGGTTATAATAGCTGTCAAGAGCATCAACTATACATTCTACAATGTACCCCCCCCCCCCCCAAAAAAAAGATGTAAACCATTTCTTTCAAGACTCAGATTCATTAGCAACTTTTATGTTGGAAGATACGTTGCTCCTAGTGTCCTAAGACCTTGCACCCAGATTGGTAAAAGGAGCCTGTTTCAAGAAGGCTAAGATTTTCGATCTTAGTGCCCACTACTGCCACCTATATTGCTGAATGCCCAATCTTTTGTCCCTTGTAATTTACTTTTTCTCCTTATAGACTCTGTTGTCCCCATTATCACTGTTCCAAGAAATAAAAAAAGTTTGGCCTTTTCACCACTAAGTTAAAGGGTTGCCTTCTTTCAGTGATTTGTGTTAACCCAATTCTAGCATAGCACATAGAATATTCAAGGGTATAGAAGAGGAGATACCTGCTCAGCACTAATTTCTTGCTATTGTTCCCTTCCTACCAAATCAGTAATGATATGTCAGTTTGTAGTGGTCTAGAAGGCTTCCCTTTAGAAAGTCAAGGTTATATCATGACTTGTGTATGTTTTCTAAAAAATTCATGTTTGGAAGAATAGACTGTTGAAATGCTCTAAGTGTAGAAACAATTTGCAACAAAACCGTATTTCTTTCCAGCCACTCTGCAGCATAACAACAAAAGGCCAAATTCCTCTCATGAGCTTTTGAGGCAGATTGCAGGGCTCAGTGCCACATAATAATCCTACAGGTTTTTAAACTCTATCTGATTTGACTATCCAGAACTACTTCACAATCATCTGACTACTTGGTTTTATATTCTTGGGTAAGGATAAAAACCAAACAGAAATGCACATGAGAGCCACCCTCAACAACTCTTCACTTGATAGTCATTACAGTGTTTCAAAAACCTGAGTTTGCCTAGAAATAAAACTGTTATTAAAATCTTTCATATTGGGGTGCCTGGGTGGCTCAGTGGGTTAAAGCCTCTGCCTTTGGTTCAGGCCATGATCCTAGGGTCCTGGAATCGAGCCCCGCATCAGGCTCTCTGCTCAGTGGGGAGCCTGCTTCCCTTTCTCTCTGCCTGCCTCTCTGCCTACTTGTGATCTCTGTCAAATAAATAAATAAATAAAATCTTTAAAAAAAAAATCTTTCATATAAAAAAAATCTTTCATATGGTCTTGAAGTTAAGCTTATATAACAAATATTTAATAGATAATAGATTGATAACCAGAATACATCAAAAAACAACACAAAAGCCAAATAACAACAAGAAAAAAGCTGGCTAAGGATGCCAGAACATAATCATAGAAAAGGAAATACAAATAACCAAACATCTGAAGATGATCAACCTTATTAGACAACAGAAATGTTTTTAAAAGGGTGAAATATTTTTCACTCATTTGACAGATAAAATTTAAAACTAGTAATAGTGAGAACTGAAAAGAATGCAGGACAGCAGGCACTGATGGTGGGAATATAAGTGGTAAAGCCTCTTTTGGAGGAAATTAGTTACAACTAACACAATCTGAAATGAATAAAAACTTAGATACAGAAATTCTACTTCTAGGGTATTGTAAGAAACATACATGTGTATATGTATACACACATATTATTTGTAGAAACGTGTTTCAGAATCATTTAGAAAACTACATGATTAAACAACTAAAAATTCTATAAAAGAAATGGTTATGATATATCCATACTATGGAATATTACACAACAGTTTAAAGAAGACAGTTACACATGAGGACATTAAAAAAAAAAAAGAAAAAAGAAAAACTCTATGCCATACCAAGTAGATGTAGAAGATGGCAAAAATACTTTCAGAACAATATTGTTTATATGCACAGATAAAAACAAAACCATTTATTTTGATACTTAATATACATGTAAGGGACAGTAAAAGGTATGCAGACACCACACTAATAAAAGTGTTCACCAGGGGCGCCTGGGTGGCTCAGTGGGTTAAAGCCTCTGCCTTTGGCTCGGGTCATGATCCCAGGGTCCTGGGATCGAGCCCCGCATCGGGCTCTCTGCTCAGCAGGGAGCCTGCTTCCTTCTCTCTCTCTCTCTGCCTGCTTCTCTGCCTACTTGTAATCTCTGTCGAATAAATAAATAAAATCTTTAAAAAAATAAATAAAAGTGTTCACCACTGTTTATATCTGGGCTTGAAGGTGGTTCAGAGGGGAAACTTTACCTTATCTGCAGTGTTTAAATTTTTTAAAAAGAAGATATTTCTGTTAATTAAAATAAAAAAATTAGAAACACAGGTTAGGAATGACATAATCCATTTGTTACACATGTTTACATGATACTAGTATAATATATGTGTACTATATGTGAGAAAGATCAATATAGAGAGTATATGAAACTGTTAAAAACTAGAAATCGCAAGATTACCTGTTACTATATATCTTCACTATTTAGAGCTCCTATTTTTATCTTTTAAATTAATTATTTTTTGAAGTAAACACTATGTCCAACATGGGGTTCAAACTCACAACCCCAAGATCAAGAGTATCATGCTTTACTCACTGAGCCAATCAGGTTGCCCCCCCCAGATTTCCTATTTTTAAATTAAGATGTATTACTATAATTATCAAAAAATAAAAGTATTTCCGTTTTGAAGAACAGGATGAGCAGGAAGGTTACCTTCTGAACTTCGTAAAAGGCTGTTACTTTGATTTTTTAAAATCGGTACATTCCTAAGTAGTTGGAATATATTTATGTATTGCTTGAAAAAAGAAAACTAAAGATACACTAACAGTCATCAAATCTATGTTTAAGAACGAAATAAAATCTGGATATGGCCCCAATCAAATGCAACATTTAGAGTTACCAGTAAATTAAGGTTTAAAACATAAATAAATATATAAACTTGGCAATGCCCTTAAGTATATGAGAACTTAATTTGCTAATTTTGATGGATTTTGCCTTAAAAATTAATAGTTAAAATTATTTCCAAAATGACATAAAACAGTTATGTAAATCCTTGGAATAAACCATTACAATACCAAAAGAAAATATACTCTATTTCTATTAACATGTACATACAGTTTAAATGACTATTTACCAATGCCATCATTTTGGTACATTTGCATCCCATTCCTCATAGTCCCAAGGGGACAAAATCCTAAGAGAGAAGTCATTATATCATCATAAGGAAGGATAAAACTGTTAGACTTAAAACTTCCAAATACAGACCAGTCTTCTTTGAGAACCTAAAGAAAAATACACAGAATATTTTTCAGGAACTTTAAGTTCCCTTTCATACACATCTCTGGCATTGATGTTACTATAAAATATACCTCTAAGCATATTAGCAAAAGCTTTAATAATGAAAAAAACCATGTTCAGTTAAGTGTTATGAAGGACAACACCAAATGCAACTTGACGTTCTAGATTTGGTTCTGGTTTGCTCTCTGTGCCTAGATCTAGGACTTATCCTATCAGCAAGCCTCAGTTTCCTAATCTGTGCAATGGAAACACCAAAATACTCTGTACACTTCATATAGTTATTTGTACCTGAGAAGTTAAGGTATACTAAGTATATTAAAGTGCTTTGAAACACTATAAAGCACTATAGAAATATTTAAAAAATTATTATTATAATAAAACACTAGCAAAATCAATTTTTAATAAAATTATACCCTATACAGGACTTGTAAAAGACTATTTTCTAGAAAACTATTTACTAGGGACACTGACAAATCACAAGCATATTAATTAAAATAGCGTCTATGGCAAGCCATTTTCCTTTAAATACTTTATTACCACAAAATTCTACTTGTCATATACAACAGCAAAGATGACAAGCTTCCTAAGCAAACCTTTCTGCCAAAATTTGCCATTCTTCTAAGGGCCATATTCCATATTCTCTCTTCAAAGCTTTTGCATATATTCCATGTTTCTTGCAATAGCCCTTCATAACCACTATCAAAGGCTGAGGGCTTATTTGGGTTGCAAGGTAAATTGTCATATTCGCCAGATTCCATATAGACATATCAAGTAGAAAAGGATACTAAATGGCCAAGTAAGCACACATGTGCATATATGCACACACGACTGTACACACACACACACACACACACACACACACACAGTGTCCTTCGTTCTTCAGGGAGAAATATATTTCTTACACAGCAAATGATCGTCACTTTAAAAGGAAGTGTTTAACACAAGCATAAGAAGAAAAACACATCTTACTCACCATCTCCCATAGCCATTCAGATGGTCCAGGGAGCTTTCTCAAACCAAGAGGTCAAACAGCACAGCAAATAAATGCAGCTCGGTGCCTGCGCCACTGGGCTCGGCCTGCAGCCTGCAGACACCCGGAGCACTGTGTGACCCAGGCCGCGCTGCAGCTCTGCACCGCAATAGCCAACAGCTGCTACTCCACTTCAAAATAAAAGTCTGGGGTCTTGCTGAAAATCCTCGTCTATTTAGCAGAACCTAGCAGAGCTTGATCAAGATTATTCTTTAACTGCACATATGTGGTTACATACAGGTTATGATGCTTCCCCTTGTACTGGCTGCCTGATATTTAATGTAAGAAAAGCTCTGGAGCCAATAAATGTCATCCCACTGGGGGACTTTTAATGCAATCATCAAAACACAAGGCATGTGTTCAGCAATCATTTTCTGCTTCCCTAAAGACATCCATGTAATCAGTAGCAATCACATGATCTGATGGATTAACTGATTTGTGCCTTTTTAAAAAGGTTTTCATCCTTTTGTCATTACCTTTTAATATTTACAACAGAAGACTGCTAGAAGCGCACAAACAGGAATAGCCCAGTTTCCATGATTAACTGCTCTCATTATGCAGGAAGCATTTCTGGCTGCCGTAAACAAATCACGTCAAAGGCAGCCCATCAAAGGCTGCTCTGTGTGTGGACAGC